>NC_137642.1:24096427-24103938 GCF_963383615.2 Lipophrys pholis
TCTTATTTGGCTGCTGGTTGGTTGAGTTAACACAGGTGATATTGATGGAGTCAGTCTGCAGCAGAGCACTGCTGATGGAAATGTGCCTCATGGTTGGACTAAGTGCTGCTATGCAGAATTTTGATCATGTAATTTGCTTGCTGTTCTGGTCGTTTGTGTGCAAAAATGGCTCAAATGTGCTTGTAGCCGAGTTTTTCCTGTTTAATTTGAATTACAATGTGACTGTATTTCTACTTGTTTTAGCGCAGGGTTTTGTTGCTGAGCTTTTCTCCACGGTTAAAATAAATATTCTATTGTAATAAGATCAACAAAGCTGTGAGATTTGCTCTTTGATTGAAGTAATTATCTTAAATTGTTTTCCTAGATGGTTTCTCAAGCAAAGACAAATAACCATGATGGTATAAAAATGTGTATTTTATTACAATGTGAGATATTCGAAAGAAAAGTGTGTTAAAACAAATCTCCGTAAACACTTGCATGGCTGTAACCACAAAATAAGATGGCATTGGCACTGTAGAATCCTTCAAATTGTGTCCACTTGTTCTCTATTAGTGACACAATACAAAAACATTTTTAATTCCTCATGATAATGACAATTTATTACCCTGATCTCCAGACCCTGTAATTTATTTAAATCGATGTTAAAATGTACATTTTAACTTTGTAATTGCTATTTTAAGATAAGCATGTGTTTTCTCATCAGTTATTTATTTAAGTCTTATTTTCTTCTGCGTTTTTTGCTTCTATGTGCATTTAGAGAAGCTTATTGGAATATAACAGGGCTCCACATATGCTGAAATAAAGCTGATGTTAGGTTTCTCTCTGTTGAAAGCACCGAGAAATAACTGCGTTGTATGTGCTGCTATATGAATTAAGTTTAATTGAATTGAATATAATTGAATATTGTTGACTATTTTTAATAGCCATCATTTCAAAGAAAATACCTTTAACTCTTTTGTGCAAACTATTGGTTTATTTATTGATATTGGTCTTTATTCTCTTCTTCTGTGTTTTTAGTGTATTTAGTTTTTGTGGAACCTGAAGTTAGATGCATCCATCCATTACTTTTCACACCGTTTCTTCACTCCTAAGTGTTGGTTGGTGGTGGAAGCTGGAAATCCAATGAAACTCAAAAGCCAGTTCAACAAATACGTACGTTGGACCACTGAGGCATCCCAGTCGGGATTCAATGTCCACATTTTAACAAGTCCACACTTTTATTTTTTAAATATCAAGCATTTATGCACTTGTCGCACTGTAACTGAGGTTGTCCTCCGGCTGCGTCTCCACGATGCTCAGCTTCTCCGTCTCGTCTCGCCCTCGTCTCCGCTCGGCCTGCTCCTCTTCCTCCGTTCCTTCCCTCCCCTCTTCAAGAGGCGCTCCTCCGTCGTGTCCGGCCCCCGCCTTGTTCTTCTTCCACCCCACACCGGTCCTCAGTGTCCTCAGGTTCTCCGCGGCCTGGGTGAAGAAGCCCTGCAGCTCCTCCACGGGCCCTTTCTCCGAGAAGAGGCGGTCCAGGTAGGCCTGGGCGTACTGATCCGAGGTGATGGAGTCCAGGTTGAGCGAGGAGGCGGACGAGGAGTCAGGAGGTCCCACTCTTTTCCCTGCGAGGTTCAACTCTGCTCAATTCAACCACATCCAACAAACTTTTTTGATGCAAGCTTGAAGTTGTCTTCACCTGCTTCTGTCTCCATGATTGAAAGCGGGATGGTCACGCTCTTTCCCGTCTCTCTGTCCGTCACCGTCAGGCCGGTCATAGCGCCCTCCTCTGGCAGCTCCGAGGATGGCTGCAGCGGACCCCCTCGACACTTCACCACACACACCGTGTGCTGCTTGTAACGTCTGGGAGGAGATAAAGTACGCCAGTATCTTAATAACAATAATAATAATATCTTATTGTGACGTTAACTTCAGACATTTTCTTTTATATCGGTTCTGTCGGTTTCTTTTCGCCGCTGTTTACCAGACACCAGTTTGAAAACCATGTCCGTTTCCACGGCAATGGCAAAAACGCTGAAAACGATGTAGTTTTCATGTTGGGCCTTTAGTGGGTGCTGTTGTTTGTTTCTGTAATGAAACCACGTTACCGGCCTTTCCAGTGCGCCAACAAACCTTTCGAACTGCAGCGGTATTACAGCAACCATGACAGCGATTCGAGCGCCTGACAGCGATTATTACCGAATTGACGGCGGTCAAAACTCGTTTAGCCCTTCCGGGTCAGCATTCACCTGCCTCCATGATGAGAAACCTTCCCTTACATATGCCCAGCGCCACCTCGTGGTCACCTTTGGCTCCTACAACGGCAATATACTTGTGTGATTGTCATAAATGGAATAAATAAATTTCTTTAGTTTTTTTTTTTTTACCTGTAAGCAGGTATGATCTGTGAGAGGTCCTCCTTGTATTGCTCCAGTGCGGCTCGCGCACACAGAGGCTCTGCTTTGCCCTCCAGTCTGGCCAGATGAATCAGCATCTGCGTGTGAAACGCTGCTGCGCTGGCCCAGAATCTCAGAGACCTGCAAGGAGGACACGCCGTCAGCGCTGCGCTCCCAATGAAAAGAAAACTCCTCCTGCGCCGTGCGCTCCCACCTGGAGCTGCAGTCTCCTCCCAGCAGGCAGGCCCTGAGCTGGGTGAGCGTCAGGCTGAGCCGGGCCTCCAGTCGGACCGAGTCCTGGATCAGCCGGCTTTTATCGCTCAGACTGATCCTGCAGCGCTTCAGATACTCCTCCATCACCTCCTGCAGCTCCGCCACTCTCTGCTGGAGGAAACAGGGCCAACAGGGGCTGAGTGCTGCAGCGTTTCCTCTGCCGTCTGCGCAGGATTATCCACACGGTGCTTTAAATGGACCCGTTAACTTTGCAAAGGGGTTGACGCGAAGGTACAAACAGACTTCATGATTTCGGACTACAAGACGCAGAATAACCAGAGTTATTATACAGTGGCATACATGTCCAGTCTTAATCATTCAAATCAAGCATTTAAACTGTTTCTACAGAGCCAGTATATCTCTACTTCTTCTTCTTCTTTACGTATCGATGTAAAACAATTCTTTCTTTCGCATAATAAGAGACTATATTAGACAAAATCTAAGCAGAATCCATGGAAAAAGTCATTTGTGATGTGTCTTTGTGCGAACAGTGCTCTTTCTCTTGGTGCCTGATTTCCATCAGTTATGACTGAGCTGTGGTTTTTAATGTGGTCCTGGTGTGCAGCAGTTATAAATCCCCTTCTACCTGACATGACGACAACCCCGCAGCCTTCCCCTTCCCCCCCGGGGGCTGTTTGGCCGATGTGTAGGCCATGTCCATCACCATGGTAACCGCCAACCCCACCAGGCCCGCCAGCCGCGGCTCGTCCGAGAAGGTCGACAGTCGGCCGATCAGGTCCCGGAGGTAGGTGGGCGCCTTGTTCCCCATGTCGCTCTGCAACTGAAGGAAGAAGGACAGAGCGACGGGGATTTAACGGCGTCTTCATCCTCACAGCTGAGCAGATCTGGAGGCAGCGAGTTGCTCCTTCACCTGCTGCAGCTGCTCCTGGAGGCGGCGCCCGGAGGCCGAGCCGTCCTCCTGGCCGGTGAGGAGGAGCGGGTGCACGACCCGGAGGTCAGGCACCACGCCGCCGTCCAGCATGGCGTCGTAGAGGACTGAGCCGAGCGCCTCCTTCACCCGAGAGAGCTCCTCCTCTGACGAGAAGAGCTGCCCCATGGAGGCAATCTGTCAGACAATAACTGTCAATGTCACACAGCTTTACACATATTTCAACAAACACACTGATATTATAACACATCAAAAGTATTGAGGGCAAATTAGTGGTATATTTTAAACTGTGTGGAAAGGGTTTCAAACCACCAACCGGCCCGTTACAGGGTCTGATATGGCCCGTAGAATCACCTTGCAAAGGCTAAAACCGCTTCTTTAAACCTGAATAGCTGTTTTTAATGTCTTTTTCTGAGGATCACACTGTTTAGACAGAAAATTCATCAGTCTTTAATCAGATTGAACAAAATTGTGCACAAAATCCAGGCAATTTTCTTTGTATATCTTTGCAACAAAATTCAAAGCAGCTGCAGATTTAATGACATGAATTGGTGTATTTTTCAATCTATTTGAAAATTAGAGTAAAGTTAGAATTGCCTTTCGTGTAACATTTTCATAACACAAGTTAAGTTCTAATTTTACTTTTGAAGTTCAAACCGGAGCCTCCTTTTAACCCCCCGTTTAATAAAATATGTCTAGAAGATTTTATAACCTCTTAGTGAGGAATATGTCAGGCACATTTAAAAGCTTATAAATCACAAGTGCTCAGTTTGACTCTTCCCACAGATGTACTGTAATTATAAATAAATGGCACATAATTGTACTGTGTTCCTTCTCTCTGCTTCCTCTTTCGTTTGATTGTTAAAAAGATCCTACCGCAGCCCCGCAGACTGTCTCTTATGTCCCTCTGCGTGCAGTGACTTGTGTTTCTGCGCAGCCGGGTTTGTTTTTGTTGCCCTTTCACTTCCTCTCGCCCTCCCTCCTGATGCATTAACGACTCCCACCAAGAGAAACCTGCAGCTCTGCAGGAAACGCACACACTGCCCTCTAGAGGCACTGACCTGCAAGTGCAGGGAGGCCGCAGTGCAGCAGCGTGATGGGAGACAAGCGCTCGAACCCAAACTCATCTGCAGCCTCAGAGAGAGAAGAGCTCTAAACTCATCTGCAGCCTCAGAGAAGAGAAGAGCTCTAAACTCATCTGCAGCCTCAGAGAGGGAAGAGCTCTAAACTCATCTGCAGCCTTAGAGAAGAGATCGAAACTCATCTGCAGCCTTAGAGAAGAGATCGAAACTCAGCTGCAGCCTCAGAGAGGGAAGAGCTCTAAACTCATCTGCAGCCTTAGAGAAGAGATCGAAACTCATCTGCAGCCTTAGAGAAGAGATCGAAACTCAGCTGCAGCCTCAGAGAGAGAAGAGCTCGAAACTCATCTGCAGCCTCAGAGAGGGAAGAGATCTAAACTCATCTGCAGCCTCAGAGAGGGAAGAGATCTAAACTCATCTGCAGCCTCAGAGAGGGAAGAGCTCTAAACTCATCTGCAGCCTCAGAGAGGGAAGAGATCTAAACTCATCTGCAGCCTTAGAGGAACAAAACCCATTCAAATCCATTTGCAGCCTCAGAAGAGCTTTAAACACCCAAATAAGGATAAAAGTGCTCGCAGAAATACTTTTTAAATAAGCAAAGAAGCATTTTTAGGCATTTTGGCAAATTAAGATGGTTTGAATAAAAAATAATTTTAGGCGTTTCATAGATTTTAGCTGTTGTTGCCATTTGATCTGTTTTTTGTGTTATTTCTTAGCAAATTTTGACCAGTTTTGGCTGTTTTAGTCCTTTTAGCCATTTATTTTTCTCTTTAGTTGGTTTGAGACATTTTACAAATCAAGTCTTTAATCCATATCAATAATTTAATGTAAATAATTACCCATTACTAACTTTTTGAGTAGTTTGAGCTGTTTCAACTAGTTTAGCCTTTTAGGCCAAGTTACCTTTTTGAGCCATTTTTTGTAAATTTCTAGCTGTTTTGCCATTTTTATCTTTTTTGGGGGGCCATTTTGAGCAAATTTTATAATTTTAGCTGTTTTGAGTGCTGCAGCAATTATTATAATTATTTATTTATTTTTTATGAATTTTTAAAGCTTATATGTTCTGCATTGTACCACATTTCTTTCTGGTGGTCTTGGGTAGTTTAGTCATTTAACAATTTTAGCTGTTTTATTCACTTGAGCTGTCTTGTTATCTATGAGCTATTTTAACCATTGGTTCTTTTTTCCCCCACTGTGGTACAAATGAAAGAATCTCTTATCTTATTTTTTTCAGTAGATTTTAGCCATTTTGGCCATTTTAATAGTTGTTTTGCTTGTTTTCTCCTTTTTAACTTTTCTAGTAGTTTGAGTTGATGTATTAACTACTTTAATCTCTTTGGCCAAGTTAGCTTTTTCAGCCTTTTTTTAAAGTACATTTTTATCCATTTTATAGTTGTAACCTTTTTTGTAATTTTTGCCATTTTTAGCAATTTGTGTAATTTTTGTTGTTTTCTGATTTTTGTAGCTGATTTAACTTTAAGTTTTTACTTCTTCCTCGAGCTTTAGGTATTTTTTGTCATTTTAGTGATTTTATCTGTTTAAACCATTTGGACATTTAACTTTTTAAGCTGTTTTTATTATTATTTATTATTCATCTCTGTATTTATTTCTTTGCAATTTGCCATGTTTAGAAATTGGACTCATTTTAGTTATTTAACCTGATTTGGTGATTTTAGCCATTTTCCCATTATTTTGTAATCCCTTCTTTTATCCAGGAGATAACAATCCTTTTTCCTCAAATAATCTGTTCTGCAAATAAAATGAAAAGATAAAAAGAGAGGAGCGACTTTAGAGTCTATCTGATAGTGTCATGTTGAAGTGATTGCATCATAGTGAACGGTTCCTGTGCAGGTGAATGAAAGAAGTCTCAGATTTGAAACTGCCACTTTTAAATCCTGATAAACCTTAAATACCCACTGTGATTACTGTCGTTTCGCAGCTTACTATAGTAATTTTAATCTGGGTTTTACTCTCTTTTAACGGTCTGCACACGGTCCTGAAAGGCACCTTTAAATAAAATGTACTCTTATTTAAACGTTGAAAATTTAGGCCAAGGGCTTTTAGCTTTTCTGTTCAGCTGAATGGATCCACAGCCTTGGTAGTGGCGCCATGTTGACCCTTTTTTTTTCACTCTTTTAAAATATAGCACAAGGGGATTTGGGATTTTGGTGTGAAACGTTCTTTGATAACTGGGACAAGGACGTTTGCACCGTAAGGTCAGAGGTTTCTGCACATCACAAAGCCCCATGAAACTTCCCAGAGTATCCTGAGAGGTGCATGAGGATAGAATAGAATAGAAATAATTGAATAGTTTTTTGTGCGCTATACACACCTACATATCAGGATAATTATAAAAAAAAATGTACCTCTTCCTACATATTTATGTATGTACTTATGTATTTAAATAAGTTTATTTACATATATAGATTATTGACAAGAGGTTTATATATTTACATATTGGAAAAATTGTAACGTGTACCATCGGTGAATTCCTATATATTACCGTAATTTTTCAGACTGTAGGTTTCACTTTTTTTCAGTTATGTGGTCGCATATTATGTATTAGAATATACCAGTACATACCACATTGGACCACTAGATGTCACTGTATGACAAGAGAAAGCCGCTGCAGTCCAAGAAAAAACTAAAACTGATGCAACAAGAAAAATGTCTTGAGAATTTAAAGTCGTAACATAGTGATAGGATAAAAAGAACAAAGTATTATTAATATCATTAGTGGGGTTTGTGTTGAATTATACATGTTTTTTCAAGGTTTCTCTTTTTTGCTCACGTGTGCATGCCGCAAGGTTATAACAATAATAATACTGCAAGCTGGACATGAACCAAAGAACACATGCATGAATGCAAACACGTCTTTCCTCCAGTGTTTCCTCC
>NC_137642.1:24104138-24294138 GCF_963383615.2 Lipophrys pholis
TGTCCAGTAATACATCACGCCACGGCCGGCGTGCCAAGCGGCATCCATTTTTTATTTTTTTTTTCCAGGCCGTTGTATTCACTCACCAGCAGCGCGGCCTAATTATTGCAAATGACAGCTGTTGAAAATAGTATTAATGTCTCCTTTCGACGTGAATACGTGGAGTGGTGTGGTTTGATTAAAGCAATCAGAGACTAAACTGGAAAGTGAGAGAGAAAAAAAAAAGGGGGGGGGGGGGGGGGGAGCCTGAGTTGTGTCTTGTTTGGTAAAAGCCTCATAAATCCAACTTTAACTTTAATTAAAGCTGTCACTGACTAAAGGTACTCTAATCATCATCCGTCTCGCCAGCCCAATAAAGTTTACATCCGAAGCCCTCGGATATAACAGGTCTGCAGACGGCGAGATGCCAGATGTTAATTATGCAACCTGCATTGAGTCACTTTCTCTGACTGGAAACAGGAGGGAACGTTTTTTTTCTCCCCTTGAATGAATTATATGTTTAAATGGAAATTAAAATCTATTTACCAAAACAACTTAATGTTCTCAAAATGCAGATTTGAATTTTGCCCGTGTCAAGATGAAGATTTTATTGACACAGTTTGGATGTTGAGGTAATCCCTACATGTACTCTAAATGTAATCCTGAAATCTGATTGCTTTTCCGGACGTTCATGGCGAACGTAAAATATGAAAAATCACTCTTGGAGAGCTTCCAAACAATCCCTCAAAATTCAACGTGTCATGCAGTTTGACTTTGAAATCAGAGCTTTCATCTAAATGGATCTAATTAGAGTAAATGTTTAACGACCCGGCGTGTTTAACGTAAGATAAGAAAACATGATGTAACAACTGAATGCTTTAGCAGCTCGGAGAGGTTCTGTCAGTCTTCACCCGTGGCTGCTGTTATATAAACTCATCACGGTGCAAAGAGCAGCACGAGAGAGTGGCAGGTCAGGACAGCCTGTCAACGTCTGAGGGCTTTACGGCACAAGTCAACGAGCAGAGTGTTGATCCAGTCAAGTAGAGGGATTGAATATGTTTGGGGGTCGTCAAAATGTCAGCGAGGGAAAAGGAAGATTAAGAGCAAAAACAGAGAATAAAGGGAGGTGGTGGACATATTGGACGAAGGGAGGTGGAGCGGTGAGATGGAGGCAGATGATCGGCTGTGGCAACACCTGAAGGGCGAAGAAGACAATGAGGACGAGTCAAGAGTTTAATAGGACCGATATTGAGTGTTGAAACATATTTTGGAAGGAAAATCTGTTCAGTTCGGCTCATTGTGCTTCAAGTAGACTTTTTTATTTACATGTTTTGACTGGATTCTCCCGTCTTAAACAGAAACGTCATCCGGTGGTGGTGGAACGAAGGCACGGGAGTCACTGAACGCATCACAAGAACCCAAAAATACATTGACACACTGATCAAACCGCACATTAAAGTGAGGCAGTTACTCGTCCGTCCAAAGGATAAAATCAAACCAGAAGACAAACGTAACACCATGTATGAAACAGTATGTCTTGCATGTGACAAAACATGTGTAGATGAAACAGGAAGGAAGTTCAACATATGTACAGATGAACATAAAAAGAAAAAAGCTAAACAAGACCAAAGATAAAGTCGTATCGCGGACTGGGACAAGGCCAGAGTCATCGGCACTAAGGAGGACCGCCACAAGCGGTTGGATCGTGGAGGCAGTGGAAACAAGGAAGCAAGGCCCGAGGACGATGGCCTGGGACAAGGGAGCCGACACGCTGTCCCACACCTGAAGCGTCGTCCTGGAGCGTAAGAACAGCAGGAGGTGTGACCGATCGGCCAAGATTGACAGGTCGCTCACGCCTCAGTAACAACCAGCTAATATAAAGACACATCATCCACCACCACTGGATGATGACAAACACACAGACAAAAAAAAAAATCCAGTTGCAACATGTAAAAAATAGATTTTGTGGTTAAAGAGAGACTTTAGTGGCGGCACATGTCTCTGTGGCAGGATTTGTAAGAGTTTTGCTCTCAGATTTGGAGGAGCGCCTGTGTCACAGTGACACCTGCTGGTGAAAAACGTGAACACGCGATTACGTGGATCCGTTTCCGGTGTAAACAACGCTGCCAATATGGCGGCGCCCACAAGGGAAACTAAAACAAGTACAACTTTCCACCGAAAAAGATGTTATTTCTGGATAACAAACCGTTTCACACAGTCTTGGAACACACTATCTGATCCGATAAGTGATGACAGGTGGAGGTCAAGAGGAAAGTGTCTGCTAATGAGATGTAAACGGAATAATTCTCTGCCTGTTTTGAACTGAAAATAGTTCAATTATCAATACAGGTCAATCTAGGAAAGAACATACCAGCATTTCTTATCCAAACTCTACTTGATTGTTTATGAACTACACATCACAGCGGCGCTTTGTTATCTTTAAAAAACTCATAGTCCAAATGATAAAGTACATTTATTTAGATTCTTGTCGCCAAACATGTCCCACATTAATCTATTTATATATATATGCACATAACCCAAACAGCCTTCTGTTGTAAGAACTGAATCACAATGGTGAAAAGATGCAGTGTAAGTACATTTGATCATTGTGTGGTTAATAAAATAGATGGTCTCGTCATAAATAGCAGATTTATTGAGATTTTCACTCTTTAGAATTTGCAATTAATGGCCCAGAAAAAAGGGGAAATATCTAGTGAAGAGCAGTTTTCTTATTGATGAACCCTGTCCCATAAGACATTTGGACTCTTCCAGTATATATTCACACTTTTTGTCAATATAAAGGATCCAGTCCATATAATGTGCATGCATTTGAACTGTGAGTGGAAGAGACCCTTGAAGAAAATATAGACAGGTTGTGCAAGAAAGCTCCTGGACAATATACAAACCCTGAGTTTGTCTCACACTTACCACTTTCCTGGTTTTATGAGGATATCCTTTATTTCTCCTAATTTGCCCATATAAACATAAACAAGGATATCCACGATCAGACTTTATATTAAATCTTTATGTATTTTGAGGTTCTTTTAATATTTGGATTGGAGGACACGAGCACTTAAAACTGAATGAAAGATGACGCGTGTGAAGTTTTCCTCTCGAAAGCAGTACATTAAAGCAACCAGCAGATGTCACTAATTTCACTGTACTGAATGTTTTCAAGCAGTGGAGTCACTTTCACCAATGATGTTTCCGTGGAGGAAAAACTCGGGAGGAATCCAGGTGATCCAAGGGAGTTTATATTCATGCGACGAAGTCTCTATTTCCAAACATTCACCAATTCTTACAGGCAAAATCATCACAAATTATACCGCGATTAGGATGTAGTTTGCACAGATCCTCACAGAGAGCCGTTATACTTTTATTGTTGATGCTGTTGTTTTGTTTCTCTTCAAGTTACAATATGTGGGACAAACCTCCTACCTTTCAACCCATCCATTTGAACAAACCGTGTGTGTTAATTATTGTACATAAATGAAAACTTTAATTTAAAAAAAAAAATCTTTAAAGAGAGCTGTTGTAGTTCTTCCATCAACCTGTTACATTTGATTGTAAAATCTTCACATTTAATTTCAATTTTAAGAAGTTTTGAAGCTGCAGAGAAAAACTTGTCCGTTCATGTTGTGACTCTGCAGCTTGGAGACACACAGACTAAAAGATTCCTGCTCATGAAGCTCTAAAAGAAACACGTGAAAAAAAAACCCTGATTGAGTCTTCAGCCATGTCATGAATCCGACTGCTGTGTTTCCTCTTCTCATCACATCTTTACTTGTGTTGAACAAACTGCTGCTCAATGAAATCATAGAATTGTTCACCATGAATCACAGTTAATCTGTCACGTTCTCCCCAGTCTATTCATTGCTGGTGACGTTTAATCACAAAAACTAATTAGTTTGATTGACGGGACAGATGATCAGAGGTGGAGAGTTTTTGCCACCGTCATTGAAACAGGGACAGAAGAATGGGAGGAGTTTGCCAGTGAAGCGGAAGCCAGTGAAGGAGTAGATCAGAGCTGCAGCATCTACATCATAGAACGAGACCAGACCCTCCTCATAATCCACAAACACCCCCACCTTCTCAGGAACAAACCTCAGAGAGAGATCAAGGACACTGCCGTTCTCATGAACTCTGTACTCCTTTCCATTCATCAAACCCATCGTCCAGAAACCTTTGGCGGGGCTCAGCGTGACGTTTCTCTTCCTGGTGATGGATTCTTTGCTCACTCCCAAATTCCACTCAGTCTTTCCTTTAACCTGAACCTCAAAGTAAAATTTCCCCGAAGAGAAACTCTGTTTTCCTAAAACGTAAAGGTAAAGAGAGAATCTCCCTGGGTTGTCTGGAAGCTTCTTCTCCACATCACCGTCACTCACTTGTTTGCCGTCATCAGACAGGATGAGACAGGGATGTGCTGAATCAGGATCAAGAGTCACATCCACTGCAAACTGCTGCTTCCTCTTCAGCTCAGGATCAAACAGATTCTTCATCTCTTTGCTGAGAGTCTCCTCCAGCTGAGCCACAGCTCTCACCACAGTCCCCTCATATGATGATGGACGGACGCTGACCTCCGTCCAGTCCTTGGTGGGTGGAGCAGCTTTCAGGGAGGAGAAGCCTTGGAGGAGGTGGAGGTGGTCTTCAGAGTGTAAGAGCTGCTCCACCTCTGAGCTCCTCTTCATCAGCTCACTGATCTCCTCTTCCAGATCTTTGATGAGACCTTCAGCCCGTTTCTCTCTGGCCTTCTCTTCCTCTTCCATCCTCTTCATCATCTGGTTCAGATCTCTCTCAACACACTGCATCAGAGCAGTGAACACCTCAACACCTTCTGCTTTCTCTCTGCCTGCAGCAGCGTTACTCATCTTCAGCCACCGTCTGATCTCCTCCACCTTCACTCGTCTCGTATGGATCATCTGCTGCACCTCGGCCTCCGTCATCCTCAGCTCCGTCTTCTTAATTTTAAATTCTTCACTCAGAGGGACAACCTTGTGAGTCTTGTGCTCTGAAACAGTGCACATCATGCAGACACACGTCTGCTCGCTCTTACAGAACAGCTCCAGAGGTTTCTGGTGCTTCGGACACATCCTGCCTTCCAGGTTCTCCACAGGCTCCATCAGCTGATGTTTCTTCAGGCCTGACACTGTGAGATGGGGCTCCAGGTGAGTCTGACAGTAGGAGACCAGGCACACCAGGCAGGACTTGAGGGCCTTCACGTTGGTTCCAGTGCAGACGTCACAGGGAACTTCTCCTGGTTTGGCAGCTTGTTGCTCTGAGCTGCTGCTGCTGCTGCTGCTGCTGTTGCTGCTGCTGGCTTTGTGTTCAGCTTCATGTCTGAACTGAGCAACCATCTCCGAGAGCAAAGCGTTGACGTTGAGATCGGGTCTGGTTCTGAACAGTATTTTGCACACGGGGCAGTTACACCTGTTCTTGGAGTTCCAGTGCTCAGTGATGCACTGGTTGCAGAAGTTGTGTCCACATGGTGTGGTGACTGGATCAGTGAACACGTCCAGACAGATGGAGCACAGGAACTGATCTTGACCCGCAGCAGACATCGCCACACACTGACCACAAAAGACAAGAGTTGATTGAAAGATTAATTCATCATTGTGCAGTTTTCTGTTACATTTTCCTGCCCAGAACTTTATCAAGGTTTTAATTCCCACTTATTTTAAGGACAATCATTAATAGTTCACTTGTTACATTTGCATTTGCTTGTTACCTCTACATTTGAGAGGATATCTGATCATGGTGTCTCTCATCAATGGAAAGACTGATTGATCATTTTCAAAACTGCCACACTCAATTTCACACAAAATTCCAAACAGTTTGATTTTTGTATTTTTGTATTTTTTTTTCATAAGTGATATTTAAAAACAGAGAATATCACCTTCACCTTGGGTGTTCGTCCTGCAGCTCTGGAGCCACATGTGGTTCTTTGACACTTTTGCAGTGGCTCCTTTGAGCTTTCAATAAATTATGTCTAAACCAACGTTTCAGCTTACAAAACAAAATTCCCTCGAGGATAAGTCATTTCGATTCTATTCTACTTCCGCCATCAAAACAAGACGGTAAACACACAAAGCTCACAACTGAAAAGGAATGGTCTGGAAATACAATGAAATTCGCCTGCGTGGTCAGCATGAGCATGATTTAGTATAATAGCTGCAGAGGCAATGTAATGCCAAGGGCGCCATGGCCTCCAGGGGGCGCCACAAAATCAGGAAGTAAAAAAAAGTCAACTTCAATATAATTATTAAAAGTAGTTATTACTGTTAAATAGCTGTTGATTTGTAATTACATGTACATGTTACATGTAAATGTTAGCTTATAAATTAAAGACAATAGTAAAAATAACGCTTTACCATTTCTTTATTAATGTAAATCGCTCTTAAGGCGCACAGGCTTCTTTTAAAAATACTTTGCTGACATCTTAAAGTATTTACTGAGAACATTGACAGTTGCTGATCCTGTTTTTCCACATTTGAGACGCAGCGTCTTTTACTTTCGGTTTTACTGAAGCTGCGCACCACAATCACATTTAAACGTCAATAACACGATTTACCGGTTAATAACACGATTTCCTGAAACGTCATAAATTCGTAAAAGTCTCTGCTTCACTCAGACTTTAAGTTGTCCTGAGTTTCTCTTTTGATAAACCTCAGAACTCGTTGCAAATTCCGACCGTTTCTGTCCATGAAACTATTCAAAAGCTCATTTTCTACTTCACAGTTTGCACTTTTCTACTTATACTTGAAAGTTGGTGGACTTTGAATTCAGTCTGCTTGTAGAAACTCACCAGTATTTGATAGACTCCAGGTGAACTCGGTAGAAAGTAGGTGAAGCTCAAAAGGTTTGAATGAATAACTTTCTATTTCATGTCAGGAAGGAGTAGACAGAGGACCTCTTCCTACTGGGGGGATTCTCCTCGTCTCAGTTTTACGCCTGATTCTAGATCAGTGGTTTTCAACCTGCAGCTTTGGAGTCACATGTAGTTGAGTCATCTCCGAAATGACCTTTGTAGCTTGGATTATATAAATAAAAAAGTGCTTTAAAAAAGGTCAAATAACTAAAACAACACTAACGTTAAAAAATAAAAATTTTAAAAATGCTAAAATGGCTACAGTTTCCAAAAGAGAGAAGAAAAAAAACTTAAAATTTCAAGAAAGAAAAGAAAAATTGCTTAGAAAAGAGATAAAATGGCTCAAATGTCCTCCTTCCTGTGACTCCATAACGCCTTAATGTAATCAGTGTTTGCTGTGTTTTGGTAAATATAATCTTTTCTGTGCTCATATTAACCTATTTTAAGCCTTGCACATATTCATATCCTTAATATTTATCGTGTCTTATTTGATATTTAAATTTATTTCCATTCATTCTGTGCGCAGCAATGATTAAAGGAATTTCCCCTCTGGAATTAATAAACTTATTTCTATTCTAAAATGTCAAAATTGTTAGAAGAATGCTGGAAAAGGATGATGAAACTGTTCAAATCAAGTACACAAACAGATGAAAATGTAATGAAATGTTTATAATCCTAATTTGGAATTGAAACTTCATAAATGCAACGTGAGGTTTTGTGTTTGAAAACTACTGTATTTATCAAACTTTAGATGCTGTAGCCTTTAGCCTCATTTTAAAGATCAAACATGTTCTGTGGCCCCAGTTAAAATTGATTTGGTGGAAAATAACAAACGTGGTTCTTTTGGGGATAAAGGTTGCAGACCCCCGGACAGCCTGCAGATGCATATCCATTCATAACTTTTTTTTTTTTTTTAATTACTGACTTTCCCATACATTAGAAACATGTAGCATGTTCCCCAGCAGGGGGCGCTCCAGGATAACGCATTCGAGGCAGCGGCTCATAATTTGCAACAGCAGAAGGTGGAGCTGTTGTTTTGTTGTCATGATGTGCTGACTTCAGTCAGCATGGAGTGGAGCAGCAGGACCCAAAAGAGGGAACCAGTGTTCCCATGCTGTGTTGACGGACAGTATTTTCTGCAGCACCTCTGAAGCTGTTGCATTACTTCCAACTGGATCTGAGCGACTGGAAGTTCCACCAACATGTGTGGGTAGTTTTGGAAGATTTCCCACCATGCTGCCATTTAATGGCACAGCAATAGATCTGGAACTGGGCGCCGGCTTTCGTTTCTCCTTTCCCTGCCCCAGGTCGGGCACTCGGACAAGAGGGGCAGGAGCAACAACAAACTGAACCTTCTTTTTTTTTTTCTTATTTGGCTTCCTCATGCAGGCCAACCCCCCCCCCCCCCCCCCCCCCCCCCACCCCGGGGTGTGATGCAATGATAATATATGTAAATGGCCTAACATGCTCCGAACCAGACAGAACAAGATCTAACCAGCCTGAGCCTGGTCGAGAGGCTGCTTACCTCCAAAAAAACTTTGCACATGTTTGACAATAAATTCCAGCAGCAGTCTCAGAGAGCGGAGGTGGAGGGGGCGGGGGGTGGGGGGCGGGTGGCTTCTCTCATGCATGAAATAATCTGGACTTTTCATGGCGCTGTGTCTTCCCTTGGATTATTTTCCAAACTGACGCCAGCTGCAGTGGAAGCCGCCATGAGTTGGAAACGCCTTCATGTTTGAGAGGACACGCGCTGGTTTATGGGGAACACTTGTACGATGTGGGGGGGGCCTCCAAACCGGGACGGAACTCCCATGTCATGTTAGGGTTCAGTGGACGTGGTCAACGTTACACCCCGGCCTCCAGTTCTCAAGCCGAACTCTACTCGGAATTGAATTGAGAAAAGTACATTTAATGAATTTAATACTTAAGTTTGCAGCTACATTGAACTTTTCAGGAATTACCCAATGTCCACTAATTCAACACGCACGGATGTAAAATTCATTTATGAGCATGAGCTCTAGAAATGACCTTTCTGGAAGAAAATTGTAAGATTTTGATGGTATATATCAGACCTGTAAAGAATTAGGTTTGATTATATACTTATACCTCATAAACTACACATTGGATACCTGTGGTTAAACATTCATTCAGTTCAATATTTCATTCATCTTTCATTCTTTTCATTCCTTTTTGTCTTCAGTTCTGTTTGTCAAAAGTCCGATCAGCTTGGATTTCCCCCCAGTTTTACTTATAAAGGCTCAATTCACACCAACAAACACAGATTTTAGGGACGACGCCGTGTTTAGTTTATGTACAAAAGAAGAAAAAAAAGCTCCTAATTTACACTTCATGCCATCAGATCGTTGAAATTCTAAATGAACTTTTACAGGACACAGAATTCAAACACCAGGATTAAGAATATTTCAAGACCTTTTTTGAGCCTTAAAAAAAACATCTAAATATTATTTTTTATGTACGAATAATCTGTTGTAAGGTATAAAGTCGACTACAATGACATTGTATTTAACACCTTGCTGTTTAATTAAAAACAGTTCCTAAATAGGCTTTCTCAGTCCTGATGTCTTATTAAATTGAGGGTGTCAGAGCTGGCTGCACCGTGGACAGGGCAAACACATGAAGACAGTCATACGCATTCACAATTACGGCCATTTAAAAGTCACCAATTAACCTCTAATGTCTGTTTTGGTGCTGCTGGAAGAATCCAAGGGGTTGGGGAATTTTTTGTTCAAAATGGAACTGCTGCATAACCATTGGTATTAGGATAAAGAGAAGTTCTCCATACAGTGGAAGAACTTGTCAGCCGAAGGTTTTTATTCTTGCACGTGCTCCGTCACACTCCCAAACACAGGTGTACATTGAGCATGCTGCACATGTCAATGATAAACCACAAAAAGTGGGAAACAGTCACAGGATGCCTGAAGTTGAACTTCAGATGCAGTTCTGTTCTTGTCTCTCTCAAAAATATAAAAATAAATAAAATGGGCCGATTGGTTTACGTGGGTTTCTAGGTGGTGGAGGTTTCTAGGAATGTGACGGCACACGGAGGTCGAACGCGAGCGGCGGTGGTGAATCCACACAAAGATAATAGGCTTTGAGATCTTGTTTGTTAATAACAAAAGGCTCGGATGTAGGCCAACTGTCTGTGGGTGTGAGGCTGAGCCAAGGACGCAGCCGCCGCAACAGTGTGCAGACACAGAGCAGGTGAAATAACACAAGTTACCCTGGACACGCAAAACCGAGAGTGAAGCACTCACTTCGGTGGTATAACTGTGCGAAGGGTTGAACTGTGGCATAGAAATATCAACATCACGTATGTCTGCTTCAATAATTACTATGTTTTTAGATATATGTGTACATTTTTCCATTCAAGTTGGATGTTATACTAACGGATGTTGAAATGACTAAACTTCCACATCTGATTAGTGATGCTGATACAGACTTATGAGGATGTCAGGGTCGGTTTACACGGCAACGATTTCAAGTGAAAACGTGGGTGTCCATTTGCACGACAACTTAAAATGCAACTTTGTGAAAACAGCTCCCAAGGTGGAACTTTTCCAAAATGCTCAGGCTCCATCTCCATGTAGACAATAACAAAAATGGTGGCCTCCAGAGTGGAATGTCTCCCTGGGACTCTGTAATTTTATAGTTGACAGTTCACACATCCATATGAATATCTGTGTACTCCCATCATTAATGTTTATAGTGTATTGTTCCCTGTGTGCCTGTGTTGGTGGTTTCATTACAAAAACAAACAGCGCCCACTCCTGGCCCAACCTGCTAACAGCACCAATTTGCAATGGAGACTAACATCGTTTGCAAATTGTTGCCGCGTAAACGCGAAACCTTTCTGAAATGAAAACACAAAAATGATATGTTTTCACTTGGAATGTTGTGTAAACGGAGCCTAAGTGTTTTACTTTCTTTTTAGGCAAGTGGGTTTTTAACAACACACCCTTTTACATATTTCAAAAGCCTGTCATGTAAAGGGTATGTTGTAAAAAGCCACCTGAAAAGAAGAAAGTAAAATACTTATGAACAGACTAAAAGTCTAATGAACTTAATTGAACTGTACTTGGATCTGTCATGTGTTTGCCTTGCAGTTAGTGGAGCGGTCGCCTCTCAACCGGAACGCGTGTGTGGTGGATTGATGCGGAAAAGAATCCCAGAAGATACTTTTCGGTCTCAGGTGATGTTTTATTGTCTCGCCAGGATGCATGTACATTAAAACTTGTCCAGGGGCTGTTAACTGCTAACTGTTAACACTTAAGCAAGATAAGAGCAGAATAGCCCTTAGTGTGTGTTTGTGAGTGTGTCTTGACTCCAATGAGGTTATCTCTGCATTCGTATTTGTCCTTGAATGTTGGACACTGACCTGTGGGAGAACCATCTTGTATATGTGTGTGCCAATATGAGCGACCAACTCTAAATGCTCCATGATTGTGTCGTAAATCATATATTATATGCTTGTTATTATAATATAGTGGGTGAATAACATATATACTGCAACCTAGTGACCTTCCGTGTGCAGATCCAAGAGCCTCACCCATAGGAGAGGTTTGATTAAAAGTCTATAGAACTTAAAACCTTCTTTATTGTTGTTATCCATCTAAATAAAAGTGTGGATAAACAAGTTTGCATACGGTTGCAAGTTTGAGTCCCCATCTCCCCCTGTCCACACATTTGAAGTGTTGTTGGGCAAAGACACTGAACCCCCGAATTGCTCCCAATGGACAGAATGAGCGTCTTGCATGAAAGCTGCCTCAGTCGGTGTGTGTGAATGTGATTAAGAGTGTAAAGCGCTTTGGGGACTGTTCAAGCTGGGGGGAAAAGCATGAAAAGTGAAATCCCCGTTAAAATACCTTTACCAGCTTTCTTTTGCTACATAACGTTAGAACATAAGCTTCGCTGTCAAAGTATTGGCATCATGTTGGTATCGGGAATACCGGCTCTGGTTTTACTTGATATCGGATCAAAAGTGGAGATCAGATTTATTTTAACAGCACTAAAAAAAAACACAGAAATTTGCTTTTAAATCAGGCTTGCACTTCAGAAATAGCAAGGGCATGACTTTGCATGTGTAGTATTTTATCCAGAGGACTGCTTAAAGTCGTAACAAGAAATTTAACTATGATTTAAAAAAACAAATCTCAGTATATTGTGATGTTTTTTGGGGGGGGTTCTCAGACATAAAGAGAAGGAGGAGGTCGGTGTTGCTGGGTAAACACTCAAACGCCCTTCGAAAAGCCCTGTGAATGACTTTACTGGGCTGTGTACTGTCTCCACTACACACCGAATCCAGTATTTTTCCATCAAGTAGCGCGCTGCACCACGTGACCGCGGAGGGGAGCGCGAGGCGGCGAGCGAGCGGAGCTGTCATGTTTTCATCCTCAATTGACAGCGGCGCTCAATTAGCGACAAAACACGCACACGGCGGCTGAATATCGCGCGTCCGCCGGCGCGACATTTGTAGCGGAATAAAGAAGTCAGGTCCCGGTCGGCCCTGGCGGGTTGGTCGCTCCGTCTCGTTCGGGAAGCGCAGTTCTCCTCCAGGTCGTTTTTCTAACCCCGTGCGTTCATGTTCATGTAACCACTCCCACTCGTGGCTGGTGGAAAATTACCAGCTTACAAGCAACAGGCAAATGAATGGCACAGGCGTTGTGAGCACGTCTCCCAGCACAAGCGCTGTGTTTTCAGCTTTGTGGTGCGTTTTTTAAAGCAGCAGAAGTGTCTCACACACACACACACACACACGGTCTTAAAGTGCATGTGAAATCAGTTTGGGGTTGTTGTTTTTTTTAATAAAAAAGAAAAACGCATTATTGTACTTGAATGTGCCTCAAAAGCCCCTATTGCATACGTGAAGTCAGTCTTAAAAGTTAAACGTGCGGGGGGGCATAAACAGCGAGACTGTAGTTTATTCGCCGGAGCGGTGCAGAAAGAAGTCCATTCTGCTCGGGAGTCTGCCCTCTTTTTCTCTCCGGGCGGAGTGGCGGCGTGGGCGCTTGAGCGAATTGAAACGGACGGACGGCTCGGCCGGCCAATGGGAGCGCGGGCAGGAAGTCTGCGCCGGCGGGGCAGCCAATCGCGACGCGCGGCGGGCGGGACCCCAGTCCAAACTTTTACGCGGCGCCATCGGCTGAAAACTAAACCGAGATGGAATCTCCCAGTCTGAACCGGTTTCAACCGGTTGAGAGTTAGTTGCTTGAGAGAGGAGAGGAGGCGCAGGCACACAACCTCTAAACCGCCCCGCTGGAAAAATCATTAGAGTAACGAATTAATTACGGAATCAAGGCTCGGTTTGATCCGTAAGATGTATCGGAGTGACGGCTTGCTGGGTTTGCCGTGATAGTAGCTTTGGAGTCCACATCAGTGGTTGTTACCAGCCAGACATCACTCACTGCTGGAGCTGGAGATAGAGGCAACGCTGCAGAAAAAAAAAATAAGAAATCTTTTTTTTTTTTTTTTTTTTGTGCCTCCCAATCAACCGTACTCACTAGATCTCGTAGCTCCTCTGGCAAACGCCACTCTTTTTCAGTCAAAGCCTTGGACTTTAGGTAGGTAACCTGGGGTGAAGTACCAATCCTGACATGCTGTGATTAACGTTTCTTGACTGAACCCCGTCCCGGGGAATAAATCCTGCATTTCGGTTTGGCTGTTAACTTGTGTTTTCCAATAGAAAAGACGATGCTCATGCAAGTCCGCAGCAGCATCAGCGGTGGGTAAAACCAAATAGCCCGCTAGCTAGCACTTGCTACTTTACGGGGATTAGCTAACGCTGGCTGCCGGTGGAGAGTGCGGCTTTAACTTCACCGGAATAAACGCAGAACTAACGGAGGCTGCGGATGGATACGCTGCGGTTAAATATCCGTGCCTTCTCCTCCCGCTCGTGTGCGCGAGGGGCGTGCGGATGTGTCAAGTTTAGCCGCCGCTAGCTGGTAACTTTATGACTGAGAACCATAAATTTCTCAATCAACGTCGGAGCGCAAAAAAAAAGAAAAAAAACTTCCCCGAAAACATCGGCGATGTGACGGGTAATGACTGCGGCTCAATCGGCGTCCCGCGGTCCCCGCATTGGCCCGAGTGGGAGTGGCCGGTTTGAGCGGAGCGCCGCACGTGAATGGAGTGTTTGTGCGACACGCTGCTAGGCGGCTAGCCTCCGCGGCTAATGGCTAAATGCTAACTGTTTATAGCGTCACGCGGCGTCACCGGTGTAATGCTCGAGGCCGTCAGCGTGCTCGGCCGCCGCATTTTTTTTTTTTTTATTATAATTCAGCTTCCTCTTGTGTGTTCGGAGGAGTGAACTCTACTCCGCGTATGGATGTAAACAACGTGACGTCGTCGGTTATATCTCCGACACGTGGGACATTTAACCTTCTTATATTATTGAGTCCGGAGGGGGACTGACAAGCGTATTTCTTTTATTGTTGTTTGGGGTTTTTTTTGTCGTGAATCTGCTCGTTTATTTTTATGAATGGTCCAGCTGAATTGCTGGCCTATATTTACAAAAAGCCAGTTGCTGCTTTTCTAGGGTTTGAGGGCAACACTTTAAACGCTCACTACCACAGTGATTCTGACAATCATGATTGATCCGTCTAAATATAACCCAAGTGCATCAGTTTGTATGCATGTGTCCAGTTTTGGTCAAATTTAGGGAAACCTTTATGTAAGATTACAGAGCATTTAACACATTTGGGAGAACTTCATCCCATTTAAAGTGCTCTGGAAGCTATGAATTGTGAACTATTTGTGATTGTGGTCTTTTTTTTATATACCTTTTATAGCATAGGTGTGTCTCTCCTGCTTTTCAATAGTAACTTTTAAAGTATATTTTCAAATAGCTTACAATAACGCCACAGTCTTGGAAATTTTGTTCATTTTAAAAGATTTAAAACCTTGATGCTGAAAAGAAAACATTTAAGGGTCACTTATTAAATCTGTCGATGTGGAGTTGTTTTTAATATTTGTTATCAGTTCTGCCCATCTAAATGCTTTCCGCTTTAATAATGTTTTAGCTTTTTATCATGTTTTCCGCACGTTTCATTCTTCTCATTACTTTGCGCTCATCCTTGCACATCTTTTGTCTGTAATTGAATTTGAGCAATGTAAGCTTTTAAAGGTGCTCTTTAAATGTACAAATCCATTGGCTTAGTATTATTTATTCCTTGCGGGTTTCTTGATTGGACTCAAAAGCTCTGAATCCTCATAGGACCCCCTCCAGCCTATATGCAATGTCACCCACCACACCCCCTGATGTTTTAAGTCCAAATTTTCATAATTTCAGCTGCAGTTTGCTTGTTTTTGTGACACCAACTAACTGCAGTAAGGAGAGTGGAAAGTTGTCTGTCCACCGATGACCTCTGCTTGTGTTCCACCATGATGTCACGTCCCATTCAGTTTATTGCCAAACATCAACTATAAACCCTCACCTGATTTGTTCTGTATTTTGTCCATTAGCTGTTGCACTATCCCATCTATTGCTTTCTCTCGTCACCATCGTCTGTGAGGCACTTTGGGCTGCAGGACGAGACGGACACGTCTAAAGTTTGAATGACTCATTTGTCTCTGCTGCTTGTAGAGTCCTGACATCTGAACTTGCCTGTGTCCCAAACCTCTCATCAGTTTTCAGACACAAGAACTGCCACAGTGCTTCCTCTCCCCTCTGTTTACTTTTCGATCACTGACAGGCATGTGACACTGTCAGCTTTTAACTTTATAAATGGGCGGCTCGACAGTGGGTCGGAGGGATGTTTGTGAGGTGGTCAGCTGTTTGGAATTGTTTCTAAACACACAGCTCACATGACTTTGGCTGCTGAATGTTCTGTGTGCACTCACCGCCCCCCCTTATCTCTCTCCCTCTCTCTCTCTTTCTCTCTCTCTGCTGTCCTTTCTCTAGAGCTCTATGCCAGCAATTATGACAATGTTAGCAGACCATGCAGCACAGCAGCTGCTGGACTTCAACCAGAAACTGGATATCAACCTGCTGGATAATGTGGTCAACTGTCTATATCATGGGGTGGGACCACAGGTACGTCCTGTCTGTCAATGAAACACTTTTCTTTTAATGCAAGCTTCCCTTTTTAATATTGCATCTGTTCAATAAATCCACCTTCTGTGACACTCGGCAGTATTCCCTCATGCATCTGGCTGTCTCAGTTTGAAGTTCTGAAGCATTATCTGTTTGTTTTTATTGTAGCAAAGAATGGCACAAGAAGTGCTGACACACTTAAAGGAACATCCAGATGCCTGGACGAGAGTGGACACCATCCTGGAGTTCTCCCAGAACATGAACACCAAAGTAAGCCAGTCCAGGAAACAGTTTTGCAGAGACTCTTGCTTGTGCTTTGAGGAAGGAGTCTTCTAAAACATCACACAAAACAATAAACTCCAGCTGTTTGATTGCACCAGAGATTGAATGGAGCGTATCCCGTGTCCACGGAGAGAACACATCATGCATAAGCTCAATACTCGGTAGGAGCAGTATTTGTCTCATGCCCTAACGCTGGAGCTATGCAGGACCTCTGCCCCTCTGATAACCGGAATTCTGTTGGACGCGAACCTATCAAACACGGCGAAGGTTCTGCCCACCATCCCGCAGCTGCAACGTAATCTAAATACCAAATGAGCCAATCAGGACTATGACCTGTTGGCTCCACCTGCTATTTTATGTTCTCCACTCGATCATACAGCCCTGCCAGGATAGCCCTTCGTGGTTGTTGGCAGAAGTCTGAAAAGCTGAGGCGTGTTTTCCCCTACAAGTCACACTTAAGTACGATGAAGCTGAAAGCCACAGGGGAGCTCTGCCTAATGTGCATTAATGACAAGATGTCAGGGTAAATAAAAAAAAATATCTGAACTATTCTGAGATCAATTCAGTCTTTATCTTCTCATAATTGTGGGCGAGCTCAAGCTACAACTCATTGCGGGTTAAGATGCACAGATCGGCCATAACATTTGTAACAAACATGCATTTGTGGGATGAGCAGCAGCAGTAGTTAGACTTAGCAAGTGCATGTTTGCTCACGTTTTGTGTTTATAAACACCATCCCTGTCCACAAACTCACAACTTTCAGCTGCAAACAAGAAGATTTGTAGTCATGTGAGCTCATTCGCACACTAATACAATTAACAAATAATCATTTGTGAGTAAATCATGTCCTCGGATAAGGCAATGCAGCTGGTAACGCAGACTCTGAATCGTAAACATACTGACCACACTCGTTGAGTCGTCTTCACTTGCATTCAAATAGTCCAAATCGCATGAACAAATCGACATTGGCAACGATATTTACTTAAAGCTTAATCCACAAACCGAATGCACACGGATCCATTTGCGCCTTCCTCAAAGTATTGTTGACATCTGCCTTCTTCTTTGTTGCTTGCCTGTAAGATTGCTTAACCCTGACATTCATTACTAATGTCTGAGTTGATGTATCAACAGGACCTTTTTTTTTTTTCCTAGTTTTTAAATGTGAAATTTGCCAAATAAATAGGGGCATTAGAGGAAAAGAGGAGACAAAAGGTAAACACCTCTTCAATTCTGCATTTATCTGCATTCGTTAGTTTTAAAAAGAAAACAACTTTAAAAGCACTCTGCACATCTGGCTTTTTTTCTTAGTAGTGATCATAATATTTGCAAATGTGCTGAATTCAAGCTGTGACTTTTTGATATTAATCACAATGTTCCATTATGTTTATGGCTTGTAATAGGAAGAAAAGGGGTGTGTCATCCTGTGCGTCATGACACAGCTAGGCTTTGCCGGCAGGCCTCCACAAGGTCTACCCTTTTTAAATTCCCTTTGACTGAATTCTGTTCATCCGTTTCTATTGCATCTGTTTCATTGGACAGAGGGAGGGTGCAGGCTGCAGTCAGTAGGACTCATTGTAGAGAAGCGATGTGAATGACTTAATTCACCTGTAGGGATCATGGCGCCGCTCCCGCCCGCCCGCCCTCCTCCCCACTCCAGTGCATCCTTTTTCCTCCTCTCCTCCCTCCTCTGATCCCCTCCGTCCTGTTCCTCAAGCTAAAACACAAACCGCGCATTTGGCCACCTCCTGCTGATAGTTTCCCTCTTCATGCCTCCCGCGGTGGTCTGTGCAGATCGTAACAGTCGAAGGTAGAATACGCCACGGGCCGAGACGGGTGCGGCGCTCCAGGCGACACCTGTGGGCGCCGTACTGTCTCTGTGCCCATACGGAGATTTCACCTTTTTATTCTTCCAGCATTCATTGTCTGTCACACATCGTGTTAATCCCGCTTCAATAACATCCGTTTATCACGTGCAATTCATTGTTTGTCTTGTTTTTGTTGGAATCATTGTTTCCTTGAATCGATGATCCCTACAGTTGAAACGGTCAAAGTAACATTAGATCAAAGACTTGACTTGTAAATGAACAGTTTTTCTCTCTTCATGCTTCTCAATTAGGCAATCAGAAATGAGCAGGGAACATAACCTGTGGTTGGTCTTGCTGTTCCTTATGACACACCAGCTAAAGGGATCAGATTCAGGTTTACAGCACAAATCAAGAGGCGTACTGTTCAGAAAACGGACCGCGGAGCTCAGGGTTGGGTATCGACAACTTTTCGTTTTGGATTGTGGATTCTAAGGTCGGATCTACTGCATGCTCTGAGAAAACCTGAGTTTGAACCTGAAAATAGTAGAAAAACATACAGTGGCTTGCAAAAGTGTTCATATACCCCTTGTACTTTTCGTCACATTACAATCAGAAATATAAATGCATTTTATTGGGATTTCGTGTGATGGACCAATACAACATGGCATAAACGTGTGAAGCACAAAGATCATGACACATGGGTTCCAACATTTTGAATAAAAGCTGAAGTGTGGTGTTAAAAACAAAAATCCCCTTCTACTCTGATCCTTCTAAATAAAATCCAGAGCAACCAAGAGCCCTCAGAAGTCGCCTAATTCGTAAATAGAGTCCCAACGGTGTGCAATCTAATCTCAGTATGAATCCAGCTGTTCTGTGAAGGCCTCAGACCATCATTAGAGAACATTTGTGACCAAACGGCATCATGAAGACTGAGGAACAAACCGGACAGGTCAGGGAGAGGGCTGTGGAGAAGTTTAAAGAAGGGTTAAGCTATAAAAAGAAAATATCCCAAGCTTTGAGTATCTTTGAACACGAGAGTCTGGTTCCAGCTGCAGACCTACCAGTGTGTCCATGTTCAGAGCTGGCGGAGACAGACGCTAAACGACTTACAGCTGGGATTCCAGCTAAAGGTGGATGAAAACTTTTCAGTTTTATAATTTGAAAAATATTGGTGAAACTGTATAATTTTCCTTCCGCGTCGTGTTGGTGTCTCACATAAAATCCCAATAAAACACATTTGTGGTTGTAATGTGACAAAATGTGGAACACGTCAAGGGATATAAACACTTTTACAAGCCACTGTGTGTATTAATGTTTTTAAGGAGCTTTTTTTTTTTTTGTAGAGACGTGGTTGCAGTGATTAAGACTTTGTAGTGCAATTCCAAAAAGTCCATATTTTGCCGTCACATGAAATAACAAGAACATGATTTGTAACTATATATGAAAAGTTTTCCATACTTCTTGGTACCCGAGAAGTTGCTCTGAGTTTCCAACATGTTTGAGGAGCGCAGACGAATCAGAATGTTCGTTCTCACCAGAAGCCAGGTGTGCTAGATGCATTACTGAAGGAATTGGATCACTTCAAGTGATCACGGCAAAGGTTTTATTTTTTGTTTACACGACAGCGGTGCTCAGAGTCCACAGCGCGGATGTTGGGTGTTTTTATTACCTAACAACAGCACCCACTAGCATCACTGCATGAAAAGTACATCGTTTTCAAAACGTTGCCGTCTAAATGCTGACGCGATACTGTGTGCACTCCACTTGTGAGACGTGTGCTTCACGGAAGCAGCAGAGTCCAGCTCTGTGTTCAGGAGTCAATATATTCAGACGCCAGTTCTCGATATCCAACCCTCCATAGTGTGTGTAGCCTCGGTTTAAGGATCTCTAACACATCTTGTCGGTCGTTTCCCTCACACACGGTGCATTCCGAGGCAAAGCCAGCTAATGGGCTGGCGAATCTTTCTGCTGTCTTTGGCTGTCTGGTGTGATGCTGGGAGAAACAGCAGGACTTCTGCAGCGTTCCAGCTTAATGCTGTTTGTTGAGATTTAAAAAAAAAAAAAAAAAAAGTGAATGTTTGACATACTACAAAATCTGCATGAACGATGTGGTTCAGTCCAATCCAGTTTAGAAGTTTACTCCAGGCTGGTCCACTTCATACTGTTTTTATTTTTTCCTTTTTTGGTTTGTATTAAAGTTGCACAATGCTTGCTGATTGTTTTCATAGAGGTGTCCTCCTAATGCTTCTCTCCTCCTTGCGTGTTACAGTACTATGCTCTTCAGATTCTGGAAACGGTTATCAAAACAAGATGGAAGATCCTCCCGAGGAATCAGTGTGAAGGTAAAAAAAAAAATAAAAAAATCTTGCTGTTGTGCTTGAAGTCCCAACAAATAGTTGCCACTGGAGCGTCGGAGCAGTTTGAACTGTTTGTGACGTGCGGTTGCCATGTTGAGGGCTATTCCCCCACTAAGCATGCCGGTTTGTTTTCTGCTCGGCTGGCTTGTACTGGCTGCTGCTGCTGCTGTTGCAAAAAAAAGGGGTTGGGGTTGGATTGTGCACTTTAGCAGCCGTTTTACAAAACATCCCTGCACAGGTTTTTAATGATGCCTCTGAAAAAATATAATATCTAGATGAAATTAACATTTTGAAGACTTTATCTGTGTGGTTTTGTTTTTGTGGCCTTGATTTAGACGTCTTTCTGCTGATTATTCTTTTTTGTTCGTGTGGAAAATAACACATTTCAATGCTGCTTTGAGCACATTCATGTCATTATACCAACAAGGGAGTAAAGGATGGGTTGTTACAGAGCAGTAATTGTTTGGTTTTTTTACATCTAGTAAAGGCTGCAAGACCAACAAATCCTACATTTTGGTTTCCTGCCGTAAATTCTCTGGGCTTTCTGAAAAGACTTTAATGGTTGTCTTTTGTCCGATTAATCATCACAGCTCATTTACATAGTACATGAAATGGAAATGAGCTAAAAGTTGATTTATTTCTTGATCTATTAAAGGAAGAAGTCCTAGCTCTCCATCTCTCATCCAGCAAAAAAAACAAACAATGATTAATTAAAATTGACATTTAAATGCAAATCTTCTCTAGTTTTGCTCCAAATAGTTTTTTCTCATTGACCTAAGACTTCCCTGCTTCTGACTTTAGATGCCTGAATTTTGGCAAACCCAGAGCAGGGCGACCGGCAAGTATGTCCTCTCACCCACTTGTCCGAGTATTGCTTTTGTTTTCGGCTCCTCTCAAGCTGCAAAAGCACTCCCGAGTCCAGCTTTAAGTTGTGTATGAAAGAAAACTCGAGGGAGTTAAAAACACACGTTTTCTTTTCTTCTTTTCTTTGTTTGTTTTTTTTCCCGTTTTCTTTTTGAAAGATGCTCTGCTCGTGTTGACTTGAGGTGGAAACGCCACTGAACCAGCCCAGATGTTTTCTTCCTGCCTGGATGTGGGCTGCTGAGTAATGTGAACCGGGGTGTGCTGAAGTTCACTTTTTGACGCTAACCGTCGCCTTCTCATGTCTTTCTTCATGTGCCAGGTATAAAAAAGTATGTGGTTGGACTCATTATCAAGACTTCATCAGACGCATCGAACGTAGAGGTGAGTGTTCTGGACAAAGTGGGAGTTTTTCACTGCCTTTATACGACAGCGTTCCAAGTTAAACCGCATAGTTTTTTTGTGTTTTCACGGAGTTTCGCAATGGCTGTTATTATCCATCTACTCACACGTTGTGCATGCACAGTAGCAGCGTTTACCCTCTCCACAAGGAGACGGAGCCCGAGTGTTTCAAGAAAGTTGCGTTTTCCACGGAGATGGTTGTTGGGGCATTTTCAAAAAGTTCCACTTTGGGAGCCCAAAAAGTGCATTTTGGCTCCAAGCACCATTGGAAATTTAAACGGACACTGAAAACGTTTTGAAAGTTTCTGTCTTGTAAACAGCGGCCTTACACTCGTTTGATCTAACTTGCCTAATATGTTGATGTGCAGAGCAAACGCTAACTTATAGCTTTTGTATTGGCAAGGTAAAATTCAATATATTGCTTTTAGAAAACTCGACGTGAAAAGTGTTACACAGACATTCAGCATCAATCATTCCACACGGTAGCAGTGAATCCGGCAGATTTATCAGAACGACAGTGCTTCACCCCACCTGCTGCTAGGTGGCAGTGTTGTCGTACATTTTTAATCGTCTCCTCCCTGTGTGGACACACCTGAATAAGGTAACAGGCAGCCGTGAAAATGGATCAAACCGTCCATAAATAGAAACTATCGTGCGTAGCCTTTCATTTCCTGTTCCCGGGTTAATGCAGCATCATCGGTCGGGCTCCTCTTCGCCTGTCTGATCCTCTCTCTTATATCAGAACTTCCGTGTACTGACCTGTCGGCATGAACAACACACCTCAGAGCAGCTCGGAGTAACGAGAAGACGTCGTGATGAACACGACGTCCACCACCTGGCCAGTGGCTTTTCACTTCCCTCTGAGAAAGCATGCCGTTTGCTTCGTTCTCCATTACTCTGCACAACGTGACTCACTCAACTCATCAGGACGAGATAGTAGGAAGATCGGAGCAGAGTAGAAGGGCACTTCAGGTAGTCATAGGAACCAGCGAAGCGGACGCTCAACTCGGAAAAACAACAACTTGCTCTCACTGAGGCTGCTACTTATGTCTGACTTCACCACTCGCTCTATCGGAGGCTGTAATTTTGGGATGAAATTGATTGAAGGTGTTTATTTTCAAACGCTCTTGACCGGTGCCGACATGTCTTCTACAGACAGAAGGTCATAGCGCCGGTGGCGTCTGTCCCATCAAATATGTTGGATTTTGATCATAACTGTGTCCCGAAACCAGAATTTTGTTTCATCGAATGTCCGTACTGGTTGTTAAGTTCCGAATTTGATTTGTAACGGTGTTATTAACTGACAGAAGGCTTTTATTGTGAAACGGACATGCTGTAACAGAATGTCTCGCCTTCCTTCCTCATGTCTGTTTTCTTTTTGTTATTTTAGAAAGAAAAAGTGTACATCGGGAAGCTGAACATGATCCTGGTCCAGGTAAGCGTCAGAAACGTGTGTGTGTGTCTGTGTCTGTTGCTATTGCAAAAGGAGACTTTGCAACGTTTAACTCAAACTGATCCTGCAAAATATCTGACAATTCCTGATGTTCCCTTTAGTTTCAGTGCAAAAGTTGAAGAGTCCATAATGAAAGGATCTCCCTGTGATTAGATATGTTCTGACGAGGTTGGACAGTTTAAAGAAAGAGTTGTGATCTGTCTGTCGACAACATTTTGCTACTTTTAAGGACGCAACAAATGACGTTGGGCTTTAGTTGACTAATCTACTGGAGGATCAGAAACACTTCCTTCAACATTCTCCCCACGGCTCAACACTCCGTCCGCTGCATCACTGATCCTTTCGCTCGGGTGTTATTTTAAGTTTGCTACTCATATTGAACCCCAGCTACCTTTGTAACTCTTACACTTTGCAAGGTCGTCCGTTAGGCCAGTTGTGTTGTAGTACTAAAGAGCGGTCTTGGTCTTGACTGCAGCAGTACGGGCTGGTTTTCACACTTTGTGTGTGTGTGTGTGTGTGTGTGTGTGTGTGTGTGTGTGTGTGTGTGTGTGTGTGTGTGTGTGTGTGTGTGTGTGTGTGTGTGTGTGTGTGTGTGTGTGTGTGTGTGTGTGTGTGTGTGTGTGTGTGTGTGTGTGTGTGTGTGTGTGTGTGTGTGTGTGTGTGTGTGTGTGTGTGTGTGTGTGTGTGTGTGTGTGTGTGTGTGTGTGTGCTCATATCACAACGTTCTGCTTGGTCCGAATTAGTGCTCTCTCCTAAGACTATAGGGCTTTTTTTTTTTTTTTTTAATGTGAAGTGCACAAAGCCCCCCCCCCAAAAAAAGTGTCAGTGACTAAGTGTCAGTGAGAATATTCACTCTGGTGGGTAAAGAGTAGGGCTGGCGGCAGACAAAAATGACGGCAGACATCAGATATATTGTCGAAAGTGCAACTTTATTGCTGTGATTGTCCTCAGAGTTAGAATGCATATAAACGATCCCAAAATAAAAAGTAAACGAGGCTCAGTCGTTCAACAAATTCAAGCTTTAACCAGGTTTTAAGCAAAAGTGCAACAGCAACTACGGAAACCCACAAGGAACAGTAGAACAGAACACGAAAAATGCACCCCCAAAGAAGTGGTTGGGGGGGGGTCAAATTTGCTAAATAAAAATCTTTTTAGCTACAAATTCAATTGATTGATTGATTAGATTTCTTTTGTCCAGCCCTGGTAAAGAGTGGAGCAGGTCTGAGTTCAGCTCATTTGAAAGCCGAGTTTTGAGACAGCATGGAAAAGTTGAGCAAAATGCGACTTTGTTTCAAAAGGTAACACACTCAGTGTTCAGGAAAGTAAAACACACACACACACACACACACACACATCCGTCATATTATTGTGGACATGCCCATGGAAGGATGAACTACACAAGATCTGTGAAGTTTTACTCTCATCTGGTATTAAGATGTTCAGACTCGGACGTCGCACCAACACAACTCAGGCTTATTCCCTTCTGCCTTCCTATTTTTTTTTTTCTAAGAGAAGGTGTCAAACATATAGCCTGTGGGCCAAAACTGGGACCACAAGAGGCTCCAGTCTGGCCCGACAAAACACCAAACAAATTTCTTAAAAATAGCAGCTTCAACGCAACGCTGAGAACAAGGTTAAATATTGATGATATGACAAACTTGCATTAATATCAAAGTCATTCTGTCAGGGTGAGTTTGTAAAAACGTGCATAATGCAGCAGCTATAAGGTTGGCTTTATGGCGACGATGTCTATATTTTCACTAAACCAAAAAATTACTACCGAAAATTACTACATTTTCCTCACCTGTACTCTGCATCACAACAAAGAAAGTCTTTAAAGTTTAATCTTTAAAGATTTTTATTTTTTGTTTGTTTGTTTTTTGGGCACTATTTTCCCGGCCGGCAAACTGGGCTGTATGTGGCCCCTGAACTGAAATGAGTTTGACACTCCTGATCTAAGACATCGACGAAGAGGACAAAATGTGCTCTTGCTGTCATGATAAAATGCTGATTGCCGGGGTTCTGGTCATGCTGTGCTAGATTGTGTGTCTGTAGAGGTGATCGGACAGTGAGGCTTCTTGATATCAGAGCACAGTGTCTGTGTGCATGGAAAGTAGAATCTGTTACTAACCACTTGGAATAGGATCTCATTATGTAACAAATGGAGCTGATGATACTTGTATTCTTACTCCCGGATTTGGAGGGGGAAGTCGTCCATTGAGCCCTCTGAGGAGTAAGATCTCAGCTTGTAAATGTAAAAGTGTTTGACACCGTCCCCTGGCGTGTGCGTCTGATGTATATGTGCGTAGGGGGGAGGGGGGGGGTTGGCTTGGTGGCTACATGAGTGACTTTGCATTAATGCCAGTGAGTGAGAGTGAGTCACCGCTTGCGTCAGCCGAGCTAACATTGTTTTGGCCTTGAGGGACCGAGGAGCTCCAGATTCCAGCCGTCCTCAGGAGGCCGCCTCGGAAATATCAGGCGACGTGTCCGAGCAGACGGTTGGCCCGTTACATCAGAGTCAGAAAAACACGTTTACTATCGTTCTCCGCAAACCAGCTGAGATTAAAGAAAAGACGATTATATACCATTTATTTCATAGTTTTTTTTCTCCCGATTTGCACGTTGGTTCCGGTGGGCGATCTTTCTTTCTGAACGTTGCCCGTGTTGTCTCCCTGCGCCCGCAGATCCTGAAGCAGGAGTGGCCCAAGCACTGGCCCACCTTCATCAGCGACATCGTGGGTGCGAGCCGCACCAGCGAGAGCCTCTGCCAGAACAACATGATCATCCTCAAGCTGCTCAGCGAGGAGGTCTTCGACTTCTCCAGCGGCCAGATGACGCAGGTCAAGGCCAAACACCTCAAAGACAGGTCAGCACGCCGCTTCCAAACGCCACCGGCAGGGTCGGGCTCCTTGTGGTAACAAATGTGTGCATTTTTATTACAAACACTGATCACACTTTAGTAACGAACGGATCACTGATTGGCTGGGAATGAATGAAATCGACCAATGAGAATGCTCGTTTCATTTCACTCTCGGCTCGTTAGAGTTATAAAATATAATAAAAAAAAAACAAAAACATAATATTGGTGAAATGAATCAAAGAGCTTTACGGCACAAATGTCTATATTAACTCTGCACTATAGTTCTGTAGCATAAATCAATAAGAGTTGGAACAGGGAAATTCCAATCACAGCACCGTGCAGTGGAGTTCACTGAGGCACGCTGCCTGCAAATCCACTGTCGATGAGCGCCGTTTCAGCTGTTGGCCGCGTTTGGCTGCACACTGTAGGAAACTTGGACGTGAGCAGCAGGAGGCAGGTTGTCAAAGAAGAATACATCGGCGCCCCTCGTATCCCGGGGACGAGCAAGGCTCGTCTGGCTCAGCTGCACGTTGTTTTGGTTACATCATCCTACCGCTGCGCAAACCCCTCAATCCCAGTGACGTTCATCCGTATCTGTGTTCTTCGCGCACCTGAAAATAATAGTAAATGTCTCCAGAATGAAGAGGAGCGTCTTTGTTATTTATACGTGTTTAGAGGAGTTAGTGTCCCGAACAGCCTCGCACCCGTTTGAACTTTTTCACTTTAACTTGTGAATCTTTAATGAGTTCCAGTCATTTTAAGAACCGTGTTCGCTTTCTTCAGAGGTGCTCTTTACAAAACAAGCTCCACAATGACGGAGTGATTTATTAAATAGTCAAACCAAAGCGTGTTGGAGGCTTTTCATGAAGCTTCCTGCGGACATTAACATGTTCCTTTTCTTTTCTTTTTTTTTTCAGCATGTGCAACGAGTTCTCCCAGATATTCCAGCTCTGTCAGTTTGTTATGGTGAGTACTCTCTAATGACAGGTTTTTTTTTTTTTGTTATTGTGCCAAAACACAATGACAGTTTTACGTTTTCCACTAAAAACCGTTGTACACGGGGCCTGAAGAATCTGGTTTCAAAGCATGTTTTTCATCCTTTGTTGTACCTCAGGAAAATTCCCAGAATGCCCCTCTGGTCCACGCCACTCTGGAGACCCTCTTGCGTTTTCTCAACTGGATCCCTCTGGGATACATCTTTGAAACCAAGCTGATCAGCACGCTGGTGTATAAGGTGAGTTTGGAGACGCTTGTCAAAAAAAAAGAAAAGAAAGAAAAAGCGACGCGGGTGGTTTGAGTGCACCGTTTGCTTCCTGTGTGCAGTTTTTGAACGTGCCGATGTTCCGCAACGTGACGCTGAAGTGCCTGACGGAGATCGCCGGAGTGAGCGTTAGTCAGTACGAGGAGCAGTTCGTGACGCTTTTCACACTCACCATGTGTCAGCTCAAACAGGTGCGTCCTGATTATACACACACACACACACACACACACACACACACACACACACACACACACACACACACACACACACACACACACACACACAGATTGTCCGCTTCTCGTTCCGTCCTCGATCTTTTTTTATTAAACGGAATCCGCTCCATTTCCAGATGCTGCCTCTGAACACCAACATCCGGCTGGCCTACGCCAACGGCAAGGACGACGAGCAGAACTTCATCCAGAACCTCAGCCTGTTCCTCTGTACGTTCCTCAAAGAGCACGGCCAGCTCATCGAGAAGCGCCTCAACCTCAGAGAGACGCTCATGGAGGTCAGTCGCTCAGACCGGGGGAACCCGGAAGTCTCGGCTTCTCCTTCCCTCTTCGCTCCGGACGTCTTCAGTATTTTTGGTCCATTTCACCCGGAAGCCAATTGAAAACTTTTGAAAGAAACGAAGAACAAGTTGAAGTCACTTTGTAAAGCATGAAACGACTTTAAAGCTGAAAAATACCAATTCAATTTGAATAGATACACAGTTCTAAACACTTGGCCTAGAGACATTTATACTTTCAAATCTGTTGTTCTTTCTAAATGTGGAACTCGCAGCCTGTGACACTTAAACAGTTCAGACAATGTGACCAAAACAATTTAAATGGAAGCGAAACATCAACATTTCGTTTTTATTTTCTCGTTGTTGCTCCTCAGGCCCTCCACTACATGCTGCTGGTGTCGGAGGTGGAAGAGACCGAGATCTTCAAAATCTGTCTGGAGTATTGGAACCACTTGGCCGCCGAGCTGTACAGAGAGAGCCCCTTCTCCACGTCCACGTCCCCGCTGCTCTCCGGGAACCAGCACTTTGACGTGCCGCCGCGCCGGCAGCTCTACCTGCCGGTCCTCTCCAAGGTACGGCCCGCCACGCCGGGGGCCCACTTCGGCGGCGCCGCCTCTTCAACTGGGAACGTTTGTTAAAGCTGCGGCGTCTTAGCCGGCAGTCACATTAGAATGAGCTGGCAGCGCTCAGCGACAGGTGGCTGCCGGAGCAGGTTCTAGTTACAAAGTTACAGTAATTCAGCAGCTGATAAATTTCTCTCTCTGTGGTGATGGGAGTTTAGTGCGTGTGCGTGCGTGCGTGCGTGCGTGCGTGCGTGCGTGTGTGTGTGTGTGTGTTCACATTACAATTGTTGATGTGCTTACATGCATGTTTCTGTGTGTGTGTAGGGATTTGTGGATGCAGGCATGTATTTCTTTTGTGCGTACGTAGATATTGTATACACAGTGTGGTTGCACTCGGGTCTGTGCGTGTGTGTACACTTCTGTTTGTGAATACGCATGTGTTTCTATATTCATTGTGTGTTTACGTGCGTGTGTGCGTATTTCTGAGTGTGCATGTCGTTGTGCACATATATTTTGAGTGTGTTTTGTGCTTGCATCTGTGTGCATGTGTACAGTTTTTGCATGCGTGTGTGTGTGTTCCCATGTGCACGCCGTTGTGGAAAATCATGCAGGCTAAGGGAGGTGGGGGGGCATATATATGTGTGTACGTTGGTGTGTGTGAGACATATAATCCAGTGTGGCTTCCCGACGCGTCCACGCGCTGACAGGCCATCTTCTCCATGCGACAGGTGCGTCTGCTGATGGTGAGTCGGATGGCGAAGCCGGAGGAGGTCCTGGTGGTGGAGAACGACCAGGGCGAGGTCGTGCGGGAGTTCATGAAAGACACGGATTCCATCAACCTCTACAAGAACATGAGGGAGACTCTCGGTAACGACGCCCTCCCTCCACGATCCCGCACTTTCTCTTACTTTAATACTTAAGTTGTTTTATGATTTATTAGGAATTCCTTATCGTATGTGGAATTTTATTATCGTCTACGTGACTCTACAGTAAAATAATCCAGATTTTGTTGTTTCCGATCCGTGGAAAATCCTGTTAAAACTATGAAAACAAGCCTGATTTTGTACTTCAGAGTGGTTAAAGTCTGATTTCCAACAAATTTTTTAATTTGATTTACACAAAGAAATCGTTCGTCAACTTTACTCGAAAAGAATTTCCACCAAACATAAATCTAGATGGCGTTAATGCCGCTACTGTGCATGCGTAACCACTAGTTTGGACTCAGATGTGTGATCACGGAAATGTGCCGTGCGCTCCTGCAGTGTACCTCACTCACCTGGACTACGCCGACACCGAGCGCATCATGACGGAGAAGCTCCACAACCAGGTGAACGGCACCGAGTGGTCCTGGAAGAACCTCAACACGCTGTGCTGGGCCATCGGCTCCATCAGCGGCGCCATGCACGAGGAGGACGAGAAGAGGTTCCTCGTCACCGTCATTAAGGTGCACTGTGGCGCAGAGTCGTTATTTAACCAGGGATTTCAGGGATTTTACTCACAGTGTGTGTGTGTGTGTTTGCTTCAGGACCTGCTGGGTCTGTGTGAGCAGAAGAGAGGGAAGGACAACAAGGCCATCATCGCCTCCAACATCATGTACATCGTCGGCCAGTACCCACGCTTCCTCAGAGCTCACTGGAAGTTCCTCAAGACCGTGGTCAACAAGCTCTTTGAGTTCATGCACGGTGAGGCGACCGGACCTCTGGATAAGTGCTCGTGGAGAACGGCGGTATTTGGAAACGTTTTCATTTTTATTTTCGCCTCCATCCTTCGTCAGAAACCCACGACGGAGTGCAGGACATGGCGTGCGACACCTTCATCAAGATCGCGCAGAAGTGCCGGCGCCACTTCATCCAGGTGCAGGTGGGCGAGGTGATGCCCTTCATCGACGAGATCCTCAACAACATCAACACCATCATCTGCGACCTCCAGCCCCAGCAGGTCAGCGGCGAGACGCCGTCCGAGCCGCAGCGCCTAACGCACGCACGGGGGGGGTCTCTGTTCTCACGCCGTCTTGTCCTCCACGCGCAGGTGCACACGTTCTACGAGGCGGTGGGCTATATGATCGGAGCGCAGACGGACCAGGCCGTGCAGGAGCACCTGATAGAGAAATACATGCTGCTGCCCAACCAGGTGTGGGACAGCATCATCCAGCAGGCCACCAAGGTAAAGGAAGCGCCGAGCGCCACGCGTCTCTGTAAAAGGTTTTGAACTCCCGGGCTGACGGAGGGAATCGACCTCTCTCCTCTTCCTCTCAGAACGTCGACATCCTGAAGGACCCCGAGACGGTGAAGCAGCTGGGCAGCATCCTGAAGACCAACGTCCGGGCCTGCAAGGCCGTGGGTCACCCCTTCGTCATCCAGCTGGGACGCATTTACCTCGACATGCTCAACGTCTACAAGTGCCTGAGCGAGAACATCTCGGCCGCCATCCAGACCAACGGTAAGGACGGCGCCGTTTGTGAGCGAAATAGTCAGAAACTCCAGAATAATGGGAATCCATGAGAACCTGGTGATCTGGTTGAGATCTGAGCCTCACGAGAGGATGAAGTTTGAAAAAAAGAAACAAAAGAAACTCCTCATCCGCTTTGCGTTGCAGGTGAGATGGTGACGAAGCAGCCTCTGATCCGCAGCATGAGGACGGTGAAGCGGGAAACACTGAAGCTGATCTCGGGCTGGGTCAGCCGGTCCAACGACCCTCAGATGGTGAGACGCCGTGCAGCGACGTCCAACGCTTCAATTTCCTGCTTTCAGACCCGCCCGTCTCCCTCAGATGTATTTTAGCAGCTTCATGAATAATATTCGTAATACTTCTGAATGTTGCGATGGTTGTCCAGGTCGGAGAGAACTTCGTGCCACCGCTGCTGGACGCCGTCCTCATCGATTACCAGCGCAACGTGCCGGCCGCCCGCGAGCCCGAGGTGCTCAGCACCATGGCCACCATCGTCAACAAGCTGGGGGGGCACATCACCAGCGAGATCCCCCAGATCTTCGACGCCGTCTTCGAGTGCACGCTGAACATGATCAACAAGGTGAGCGGCGGCGATCGGGGGAGGAAGTGTCGGGAATCATGAGCCCATAACTCACACGACTGATCGGCTGGTTGATCAGCGTCTTGGGGACGCCGTGTGAATTCCTCCCATCGGACAGCTGGTCGTCCGAAAAGGTTGAGAAGGGTTCCACTGCTACTGTGCATGTGCAACATGGTCGTTTGTTCTTCTGCACATGCACCCCCACCCCAGCCCGTTTCCATGGCGACAGAGTCTGGAGAGTTTTCAAAAAGTTCCACCTTGGGAGCCATTTTCAAAAACGTGCAGTTTCAGATGCTCCTCCCACCGTTGTCGTGTAAAGAGACGCCCAGGGACACGAAGACAGTTTTGCTTTTTCACTTAAACCTTTAAGTCCAGTTTTAATCAGAATGATGCATCTGCTGCCATTATTTCCTCCGAGAAGTCATGTGACCGCCGTGCTGGACTTTCCTCCCGTCGGCTCGCCTCCGTGCTTCTCATTTATTTACTCACTATTTATGAGGCAAAATAAGCCCGGTGGTGTCAGATTTGATGACGTTAGAGAAGCAATGTTTAGAAAATCCGACCAGTGTGATTACACGGTGGCCGTGCTGGCACATGATCCGATACAGATCTGATTTATTTCCACATGTGAATGAGGCTTTCATCAGATATAGATAAGAGCAAAAAAATAAATAAAAAAATCTGAATTGGGTCACATTACACTGACCTTGTGAATGCAGCCATAGGTCTGTGGAAGAAACTGCCGCCTAGTGGCCAAAGCTGGGAAAGCAAGGCATCAAAGAAAACTCCTTTAAACTAGTAGATTTAGTTTCCCGTGTGAGCCGACGCGACGGTAGTGGCGGGATGCCGGGTCTGACCTGCTTGCCGTTGTGTTTGTTGGCAGAACTTTGAGGAGTTCCCGGAGCACCGGACCCATTTCTTCTACCTGCTGCAGGCGGTCAACTCTCACTGCTTCCCCGCCTTCCTCGCCATCCCCCCGGCCCAGTTCAAGCTGGTGCTGGACTCCATCATCTGGGCCTTCAAACACACCATGAGGAACGTGGCCGACACCGGTGAGACGACATTTTCTATTCATGGTTTATAACATGAGTGTTTTCTGAATACATTAAATTCAGTGTAATTGAATTTACACACACACACACACACACATTTCAGCATCTCTTACAAACCTTGAACACTAGTCTCTTAAAAATGACCTTAATTATGACTTACTAAAAGCCTTATAGACACATGTTGGTAAACTTTCACGAGTTTAATGGATTCAGACAGTTTTTCATTATTCATATTTTCTAATACAAAAGAAACACTTCAATCACATCATGTCAGTTTCACATTATTAGTTGGAGAAATAGAAATTAAATAACTTGATAAATTTCAAGGCAATTCTAAAATGAGAAAAGCTCAACATAAAGATTGTTGCTTTAGTTTTTATTATATTGGAAATGGGTGAGAATTTATCGATTCTGATATTCAATTCTGATTATTCAGTTCCTGAAAAATGTAGAGAAATGGATCAAAATGGCTCGAATTTGCTGAAACAACCAAAATGGCAAGTGGCTGGAAAATACTTCTTAAAATAACTTAAAATAAATAAATAAAAATCTCAAAATAAGTAAAGAAAATACTTAAATTGCCCCCCAAAAATCTTGATTTGACTAAAAAGTTCTTAGATTTTCTAAAAAAAAAACTTTAAAAAGTCTTAAACAGCTTAAAATTGCTTTTTTAAAAACTACAATAAATGATTTTTAAAAAAAAGCTCCGGACTGCAGCTCCACACCAACATTCTTTGTTCAAAAGTGAAAATGTCTCCCCCAAAATAAAAGTTAATAATTCATCTGGTTAGTCTTTGTCCCTGTGTTCAGTCCTGGTTAATGACATTATTAAAAATACAAAGGAAGCACTTATTTGTGATATAAGTGATTTGACTGGATGAAGGATTTGAACCTGGGTTGTTCTGCCGTGGGTGTTCTGACCCGGTGTGACGCTGCGTTTCGCCCCCCAGGCCTGCAGATCCTCTACACCATGCTGCAGAACGTGGCTCAGGAGGAGGCGGCGGCTCAGAGCTTCTACCAGACGTACTTCTGCGACATCCTGCAGCACATCTTCTCCGTGGTCACCGACACGTCGCACACCGCCGGTGAGCTCTCTCTCACACACACACACACACACACACACACACACACACGGATCCCGCTGTGCTTCGGGTGGAGTTAAAGGTGGGGTTTGTTTTGTCAGGCCTGACGATGCACGCCTCCATCCTGGCCTACATGTTCAACCTGGTGGAGGAGGGGAAGATCACGACGGCGCTGAACCCCGGCAGCCCCGCCAACAACCAGGCCTTCATCCAGGAGTACGTGGCCAACCTGCTGAAGACCGCCTTCCCCCACCTACAAGAGTGAGCCAACACACACACTCTCACACTCTCTCACACACACACACACTCCTGTCTGTCTGCCACGGCTCACATTTGTGTGTGTGTGTGTGTGTTCCAGTGCTCAGGTGAAGGTGTTTGTAACCGGCCTGTTCAGCTTAAATCAGGACATTCCCGCCTTCAAGGAGCACCTGAGGGACTTCCTGGTCCAGATCAAGGTGAGATTCAAACACCGATCACACTTCACTTCAAAGTGTCACAAAGTCACTCCCGGTCAGATTCCACTGCAAACAAATCCGACTTCATCTCACCGTTGGAGAAAAGAAGCAGTCGTTCTAATCACGTTGGAAGAATGAATCGATTGATAAGACTCAACTGGGATTACACAATAAAATCTTTATTGTTTGTTTTAACTTCTAATTTGGACAATTGTGTGTCGTTTAAAAGAAAACAGCTTAAATGTGGGAAAACCAAAAAAGTTTGAAAAAAGTTTGAGAATTGGCTTAAGTAACAAACGGTTAAAAAAAACACTGATAAAAGCAGTTTTTAGAAGAAAATAAAATGGTTGAAAATGGTAAAAACTGTCCAAGAACAGAAACAAAAGGCTAAAAAAAAACAACAGCGAACTGTTGAATGCAGATTTAAATTAAAAAAAGCTCAAATTAATCAACAATGTAATGAAATGGATAAAAATGTCTAAAATAATGTAAACAGCTAAAATGATTGAAAAGCGACCAAAACTAGTTAAAATTGCAAAAAACACATATTGGCAAGAAACAAACTTTTTGACATATCTCAAAATAACTAAATAAAATCACTTTAAAAAGAAAAGGAAAAAATCTGGCTTAAAATAGCTTTTTTTTTTTTTTTTTTTATTCCCAAAATAGCTTGAAATAACCAAAAAACTGCAAAAAAAAAAAAAATTTACAAAAAAAAATCCTGTCAAAATTAATAAAAAAAAGCTCAATGATTAAAAACCACTTGAACTTACAACCACCCAAAAAAAAAAAAGAAGCTCAAAATAGCGACTCCACGCTGATATTCAGTGAAAATGTCATAAAAAGTTGTCGGTACGCGTTCCTCGACATCGTATCAAACTTCAGCCTCTGGAGTGTTCATGTCAGAAGGTACGAGTGAGGCTGATGCCCCCCCCCCCCCCCCCCCCCCCTCCTCTGCAGGAGTTTGCGGGCGAGGACACCTCGGACTTGTTCCTGGAGGAGCGGGAGGCGTCGCTGCGTCAGGCCCAGGAGGAGAAACACAAGATCCAGATGTCGGTGCCGGGAATCCTCAACCCGCACGAGATCCCCGAGGAGATGTGCGACTGAGACTGACCCCTCCCCCGCAAACTGTACAGTACAAACAACCCCACCCCCCCCACCACCACCACCAACCACAGCAAACGCAACTAAACCCCAGAGAGACGGCGTGGCGCTCCATCCGGACGCCCAAAAACGAAGCCAATCCACGATCAGCGCGTCGCCCTGCGGCCCTTTTTTCATAATCTGCGTTTTCTATGGAGACTTTTTGTGTAAAAAAACAAAACAAACAAAAAAACAAAGAACTTTCCACAGCCGTTAATCCGAGCTTCTGATTGGGCGGGTCGGCGGCGGTGACGAAGCGGTTTAGCGTTCAGTATGTCCTCCTCTGCGTCCGTCTGTTGCCCCCGTGCATGGTGGGAGAATGTGAATCTAACGGAAAAATGAATGAAGGCTGAGAGAAGCTGCTCCCAGCAGGAGGCCATTGTTATATTATTATTATTATTATTATTATTATTATAATTATTTGTTTTTGGGTTGTTTGTTTGTTTGTTTTTTTAGGGAAAGCCACACCCAGTATGTGCATATCATCCCAACTGTATAGCATCTTTAATACCATGGGAACATTTTTTCCTTTTATTCTATTGTTTCTATTTGTTGTTGTTGTTGTGCGTGCGTGCGTGTGTGTGTGTGTGTGTGTGTGTGTGTGTGCTGTCGCCGAGTCGACATCAGCGTTTTGTTTTTCCTCTAAGAGGATTGTTGCTCGTTTGCGAGCCTTCATTACTGGGATGTTTTAAGGTCGTTGGCGGAGGTTATTTATGGCTTCTCGGTTGGTTGCATCTTTCTAACAAACTCCCGTTTAACTCAAGACGGCGTTCCGCATCCTGAACTCTACTAATTTAGATTGTTTACCACCGCGGCAGTGCGTCCAGACACTACCTTTAGAGCAAAATGAGAAATAAAAACAACCTGGGTTTACATTTAATTTTCTATTTTTGCATTTTTCATTGTTTGAATTCTGTCCAAAAGAATTACAAAAAGGCTTTTTTTTTTTTTTTTTTTTTTTTTTTTTTTAAATGTCCGGAGAGCAAATTTAAATGCCAATGAGTTTAATTAGGAAAGAATGTATAAATCCAAATAAGCACCCGATCTCTAACGGCTAATTTCCCCTCTCGAGGTGTTACATTTGTTGTGAACTTTTTGAACTGATTAAAGTTGAGAATTTTATAACCCCGCCTTCGCTCACTTTTCTTCTATTTGTTTTTGTTTGTTTTTTTTTCCGACCGAGACGAGTCGAGCGTCGTTGGAAACCACCTGCACTAGTTTCCGGTAGAACGAGCTGCTTGTTCTTAATTCGCCCACTAGGTGTCGCACATTTAACGATCCCCCGGCAGGTCACGCGGTTGTTAAAATGAACTTCTACTGACTCATTCCTCCATCTTGTGGTGTTGAGTGGTATTACATCATCCGCTCCGTTTCGGTGTTTTTGCCAGTTGTGAGTTTTACCTTTTTAAATACACATTGCAATTAAAAAAAAAAAAAAATCGTGTGCAGCACCTTACACACACACACACACACACACACATAAATCCTGATGCAGTTTCCGCCACCGCGTCTTTGGCCAAGGTTGGCGGTGTGTAACGCGACCCGGCGCCGCTAATCCCCGTTAACATGCTGGTATTGCATGAAAGGTTATGATGACTCTCTCCGACGGTGATGCTTTTCGTTGGGGGGGGGGGGGGGGGGTGGAGGGGGGGGGGCGGCGTTCAACATCTCTTCACGTTTCTTTCGATGCTCTCGAGTCTCAGTGGGACCGTAAGTCGGTGCGGCTGTAACCAGAACCCCGGCGCTCCCTGACCCAGATCCACAGATCCTCAGCCATTCTCGGCATCTGCTGTCGAGGAGAAGAGGGAACAGCTGGGCGGCCCGCTACGCTCTCCGCACGGTGGGCAGGCGGGGTTATTAATACCCCAGGGAGTAAGGGGACGTGTGAGCGGCCGTGGAGCAGGTGACCTTCGACACAGTGGCACATGCCGGCTTCCTGCCAGCTACCAGCCCGTCGTTTCCGCTCTTCGGGCCTCCAACTCGCACACGGCTCCCAAAAAACGGGCAGGATGGCGGGTTAAAAGAGCCCCCGAATCACCTGCTGAGGGCAAAGGTCAAACCGGGGCAGCCGTGTGAGCGTCTGGAAGAGCTCTGCTGCCACCTGGTGGTCAAACCAAAGACTCGAAGACAGGAGGGCTCAGGTTGATCTACATTTTATTGGTTCCCTCTGTGGGTCAGTGCGGTCACACAGGAACGACTGGAGGAAAGATCAGCGTCCGCATCGCCACGGCAACGCCAGGTTAGTGACCAGGTTAGTAACAGTATGACGAGGCAGCAGGTTAACTAGATAAGGTCAAACAGCTTCATGAAGCATCTGAAGAAAAAAAAACAAAAAACCCCTCATGACCCAGAGTTTAAATCTGATCGCAGCTCGGTAACTTCAGAAAAATATTTAATTTTATCTTCTTTTTTTTTTTCTTTTTTTTTCCTCTTATATATTTTCTAGTTTTTGACTGAACTAGAAAAGGAAATTCTTCGTGAAGCTTTTATTGTTTGCTCATCTAAACTATTTAATATCGTGATCTTTTTTGTTTAATTTTACTTCATTTTAATGTTGCGAAATTGACCTTAACTAGTTTCAATTCAATTACTCGTAATTTTTTTTAATATAATTTCTTGTTTACATTTGATTTATTTTTTAATGCTTAATTTTATTGTTGGAAATTTTTTTTTTTCCCACAGTAATTTTTTTTGTTTTTAAACTCGGTCAATTAAAATGTTGAATTTTACACTTTTTCTTGGAAATGTTTATTTTATATTCATAAAATCACATTAAATTTTTTTTCTAATTTCCATCTAATTGGATTTTGAATCAGATTTTCAGGCAATTTAACATCAATACTTTGGCTTTTTTATCATTACTTTACATGTAAGTCACACTTGCCTCGGACTAATTGGTTTGTACATTAAATCAAAATTATAACTTAAAACATCTTTTAGATTTTATATCATTATTCTTTCATTAGTGGATCTAATTTAGTTTGAGTTCTACTCACAATATATCAGTTTTTATCTACATTCTTCTGTCAGGAGATTTGTGTTTTTCCTCAGTTGTTTAATTTACATTTTTGGGGATTTCAAGAGGATTTTTGTTTTATTAAATGATGAATCATGATTTTTTTTGTTTCTATGTCCGTCTGACTGTCGTTGTTCGTGCGCCGAGATGAGCTGGACTTCTCGCATCGTCCTGAGGAGAAAATCCAGGAAGTGTCCACGGCGAGCTGGGAGACGGAGGAAGCGGCTGATGGCGATCGCACGTGGTCACTTGATTGGTGCAGAGGGTTTATGGGGCGGGGCTTGGCGGGGGAGGAAGCCCACGAAGACGAACCTCTTCTTCTCTGCGGGTCGGAGGCCTTTAACTTCACTTCACTTCACGGGATTTACGTGGTTCTGATCTGAGCGTAGCGGGTTTTAGATCTGTGTCAGCAGACAGAGGAACATCATCAGAGTGTGTGTGTGTGTGTGTGTGTGTGTGTGTGTGTGGGGGGGGGGGGTGAGAGACACAAAAGTACCTTGGTGTTTTCTCTGCAGTCTGTCGGGTTTGAGAGGAGCTCTTAAACTGAGCTTCAAGCCTGGAGTAGATTCCACCTACAGGCTGAGAGCGAACACACACACACACACACACACACACACACACACACACACACACACACACACACACACACACAGCGTCCGGATGAAAACCCTGGAGGTGAGGTGAAACAACAAGCTCTCTTCACACACTTTACCTCCTTCGTGTCCTTGGAGCGGCTCTGCTCCTGCTCTCCGAACCTCATCTTGGTGAGGTGGCCGACGATCTCCACCATGCGGCGCTGGTCTGGACACACACACACACACACACACAAACACACATTGGGTGACGTGCCCCTGAAGCTGTGTAACAGCCCCCGAGGTAACAAGGTGCCGTACCTTCCTCTCTCTGAGCGTCCTGGTTGTAGCGGAGCGAGCGAGAGCTGTCCCACTTACTCTTCTGAATGCTGACGCTGCAACACACACACACACACACACACACACACACACAGTGTTACATGTGTGTGTTTAAGCCATTTCAGGTTCCGTCTCTTCCTCCAGACTTTTTACAACAAGCCTGTAGTTTGACACCAGCCTCATCCTCATGTCAGCTGCTACTGTGTGTCTGGAGCAGCTTCCACTTCTCTTTTTATGACAACTGGTTCATGTGACTGCACAACCTTTATGCTCCCTAATATAAAAGCCCAATCATAAGTTGTATCGTACAACAATGAAGATAATACAAAAAAGTATTTTAAAGAAATCCAAACTATCTGATTGACCCAAACCCAACAAGTTAAGTGTTGAACTGATGTGATTTTTAGCAGAATTAAATCACCTGTCGAGCTCCTGGTGATTAAAGCCAAAAGATTTACCAGAGCCGGAGATCAGACTGGGGTGTGGCGAGGAGGACTCACGTGAAGGGAGTGTTGTCCCTCGTCTGCGTCTGCAGGGACACAGATTCACGTCTCATCAGTCCAGACGACACAAACCTCCACGTTACGGCGACAGATTAATCCAACAAAACATCATTTTAACACAGTTCAGCTGATATCACAGTAGCATTAAATGTCTGTCACACTCCGCAGGCGGCAGGAAGAGAATTCAACATCAGTGAGACGGTCCTGACTGACTTTGTCCACTTTCTCCTTCCGCTGGAAGTTGGGAGAAGACATCTGCTTCTTCAGGGGTCTGTGGGACTTCTTGGCTTTCTTAGCAGCTGGAAAGAGAGAAATTAAAACACGTGAGACGTCGTTCGAGAAACAGGGGAGGAGAACAGGCTGGCGCGATAAAAATAGACGGGAAGAGGCTAAAAATAAGAGCGTGTCCTCGCTGTGGGGTTTAATGATTTAAATGAGTTTTCAGCTTCACTCTGGTCTAGAAACCCGTTATGATTCCGCGTGTCTGTCTCTTTAAGAGGTGCAAAAGTTACTATCCGAGGGGCTTGTTTGATTTTGTCTTCCGCTGGACACGCACACAAAGACCCACATCAAAACGTGCGGAAAATTCGGGAATAGTGCACTGTGGCTTTTGTTAACGATTCGGCAACTTGTTAACAAAAATAAATAAATCACGAAAAAAAGGCGGATACTCGTCGGCAGCGAGCGATACCAATTGGCTCCGATACCGATACCAGTGTCGGGTATCGGAGTAAAAATATCAAGAGAAGGCAACACCAGCAACTTAAGGTGCTTCACGGCAACACACAGTGTTTGTGTATCGTTTACATCTGCAGTATAAATTAGGCTCAATCCCATTTAACAAGTACTTGTATCGGTACTCGGTGTCGCCAAGTATCTAAAGGTTAGTACTTGTAATTTAAAAAAGTGTTTGGGTGCATCTTTAATAAATGGTTTTATCGCTGACGGTGGCCACATGATCATAGATCTGCTCCACCTGGTTTCTTCGACTGTTCCTCTTCGTCCCCCACCTCATCTTCAGTGACCTCCGACCCCGTGGTGTACTCCTCGTCCTCCGACAGCAGCGACTGCTGCCTCTGGAGGGGGGGTCACAGTTTTTACACAGGAAACACACGCGCACGCACAGAACAAGAAGCAGCAAAGAGCATGAGAGTCCTACCAGTTGAAGACTCCAATTTTTCAGGAGGGAAAACTGCCGGGAAAAAGATGGACGGAGTGAGAACGAGCGGGAAGAAAGGCTGAAAGTGTGTGTGTGTGTGTGTGTGTGTGAGAGAGAGAGAGAGAGAGAGAGAGAGACACTCACGGTGCAGCCGTCGGCCCTTAGAGGTCCGAGGAGGGTCGGCTCCAGGAGGACGTCACAGTCCTGCACCTTCTCTGCGCTGGACGGGCTCTGCTCACTACACACACACACACACACACACACACACACAGTGAGAGATACAGCTGTGGATATAACGACTAACACACACACACACACACACACACACACACACATACACATACACACACCTCTCTGCGGGTGGCGTGTTGGACACACACACGGCGTCTCTGTGCAGCAGCAGGTCGTTCAGGACTCGAGTACGAGCCGACGTCTCCTCGTCGCAGTTCTCGTCATCGGGGACGCTCACGATGTGGTCCCGCATCTTACAGCCCTGAACACACACACACACACACACACACACACACACACACACACACACACACACACACACACACACACACACACACACACACACACACACACACACTTCCTTTTACTTTTCGATGTCGTTATCGTTTTCCTTTATTCTTTCCAGACGGACTGTTAGTATAAATTTCCTTTGACTTTTGAACTATTAGGAGCAGAGCAGAGGTTTGAATACTTTGGGAATCGACACTGAATGTTCACTTTTCAAAATAAAACTGTTTACATGGATATTTAGGAAAACATTATAACCAGGAAGGATAAAATGCCACTTGATCTGGACGTCATTGAAGTTTGAAATTTAAAAAAAAAAAAAAAAGCAGCAACTGTTTTTGTTTTTGTAAAACATCACATTTTCATTGGGTCCTAGTTTCACCCTGTATTCCTATTATTTTATAGGTCTGGCCTTCAGACTACAGAAGTCTCGTCTGTCTTCTTCGACTGGATTTCTCAACATTCAAGTAAGTAAAATGTGTTAAATATTTAAAAAAAAAATTATAATGATTAAAAAGTTTATCCTCTGTTTAGAAGCGTTGATTCAAATAGCTACTTATCCAGTTTAACTGCACCAATTTAGTGTATAGAATTACACAGTCACTACATTAAGGTCTTAATAAAACATTTGCTTTGGGAAAAATACTTTTTTTTTTATTATGTTATAATAAAAATGTGCAGTGAGTCAAACTATTTCTGTTTTCTATTTGTTAGATTTCCTGTTTATTCAAATTACCACACTCCAATCCACACATTTCGGCCCGGTCCGGTCTCGTCGGTACCTTGGGCATCCCGGTGGGGTCGAAGCGGAGGACCCTCTGGTTGCAGCAGGGGTAGATTCCCGCCCCGTGCCAGCCTTTCTCTGCACCCATGCCGGGGTACAGCACGCTGTCCGGGTGGTACTGGCAGTGGGTCAGCTCTGCACATACGAACACCTACACACCAGGACACGCATGCTGTGTAAGGTCCACACAGTTCATACGATCAGCCACACACACACACACACACACACACACACACACACACACACACACACACACTCTCTAACCTGCTGACATCGGGAGCAGGTGAGGTGGTTGATGGTTCCCCAGATTCTCCAGTACACCAGCACCCAGGACTGCAGCTCGTCGTGAAGACTCGTGATGTATTCGTGGACGTCCCAGCTCTTCTGTCTGCAAAACGCACAGCAGCATCAAGAATCCAGGCAGTAACGCGCCAGTTAAATCCACTTCAAATGTTTTCCTTCAAACCTTGTGTGAGTGTAGATGATCTCTCCGCGCGCGTCGATGTTGATTTTCCCCGGCACGCAAGAAATCTTCCTCTCCGTGTCTTTGGTCAACAGCTTAAGGCACAGGCCACACCTGGGAGGAGGAGGAGGAGGAGGAGGAGGAGGAGGCAGACGGAGGTGGAAAACAATCAGGAAAACTCAAGAACAAACACAGTTAATGCAGAGGAGAGGAGCCGAGAGTCTCGAGCTCACCTGTACAGCGTCGAGGCATTCCCAGGGGAATCTCTGCTCCGGTGGTTGGGATCGAAGAGGCGCTCGATCTTCTTCTGGAACAGCTTGCTTCGAAGGGCAAACGGGGAATGAACAGATGCAATATGAAGAGCTAATAAGCCCGGACATCAACGCTTCGATCAGAGCCGTCCTTCGCGCTCCGGCTTTCTCACCTCTTGAACTTGTCTTTTTTGTCCCGGATGTCGTCGGCCTCGTTATGAGTGAAGAGCCCGGCGATCCGCGTTGCCAGGTTGCTGTTGATGCAGTTCATGTTGCACGGCGTGGCCACGATGGCGCTCATGTGCTTGTGGCAGTACTGGATGCACTCGTCCACCTGAACACGGACGCCACAGAGAACCTTTAGGAGCCCCCTCCGCGGGGAGAATGAACTTCATCCTCGAATGATTTACACACTTTATAATTCTGTTTTAAGTACAACAATGTTCTTCACAAGCATGCAACAGGAAACCTAAAAGCTCTATGTGTAAGGCCTCTTGTTTTGTCCGGATAAGCAAAGTTTCTCGAGGCCCCGGTCGTCAATGCCGCCGGCTCAGATTGCATAATTACATGTGACAAAAAAAAAAGGCCTGAAGCGTGACACGTCACAACACTTACTAACGTGTCCATCTTCAAGAACTCGGAGGAGATCAGGATTGAGATCACATTGCTGGGCTCTGTAACCGACAAACACCACGTGATCCACACGAGCAGAGCGCACGGCAGACAGACAGACAGACAGACAGACAGACAGACAGACAGACAGACAGACAGACAGACAGGCGCTGACCCACCACACCACACACGGCACGTTCAGTGACAGATCAGCCACATGTCAAAATCTCATATTTAACAGTATTTAAACTTTTTTTTTACCAAGCCGGGGTTTGTCCTTGTTGCCCTCCCCGGCGGAGTTCCTCCTCACGTAGTTCATGAGCCAGTCGAAGATCTGCACGTCGCAGTGCACCGATATGTCCACCTCCTCCCACCTCTGGGGGTCCACGGACAAGTACTCAGCGAAGTAGCGCATCTCCTTGACGAGGAGATCTCTGGGACACGTGAAGTCCTGCTTCAGGTTCTTGGTCTCGTCGCACACGTGGATGACCATGTTGGGACTGTACGGCGGGAGGAGAATAACCCACAGAGAGGACGGTGTGAGCAGGAGGATCTTGCCGCAGCACTTTGAGGAAACCTCCAGACTTACTCTCGAGGCTTCGGGGGTTTGTCGTCCTCCTCAGACGACACTCGTTTCTCTTTCTTCTCGGCGGCGCCGCCCCGCCCGTCAGCGGTCGACTTGGAGCCTGCGGACAGACAAGAGTAAAAACATCCCGCAGGCAGACCGTATGGTTGCCCTCTGACAGAAATACTTCCAACGCAGTGACGTTTCCACACAGTCGAAGGTCTGAAAGGATTTTAAAATATCTGCTGACCTGTATGTTTGCTGCTGCTCTGACTGCCCCCCCGCTCCGACGCCTCTCCCGTCTCCATCGGGGTGGAGGACAGGCCGTCCGAGGGACCGCTGCCTTCTTCTGTCAGCGCGTTGCATTGGTTGTCCACGTGAGGAAACCCCCCGGAGCTCTTCAGCTCCTCGAATCGGCGGGCGCACTGAAAACATCAGATATTCAGCTCTAATCGGTACGTCGCACGTGGGAAGGACAAGATCTGGTGAAGAAGTTTCAGTCACCTCCTTGGGAGTGAAGCCCGGCACCAGCTTGGCTACGTTGTCCCAGTTTATGGGCTGAGGGACGCCCCACAGGGACCCCAGCACCATGTCCAGAACCAGGACGTTGTTGTCGTAGGGGAAGTTGTTGTTGTCCGAGCAGAAGCGGCTCATCTCTACGCGGAAACAGAAAGCAGGAGAGTCGTTCAAGTGTGAAATAATGTTGAAGTGATGAAGTGAAAACTGAATTAACAGGTTTACCACTTCTTCTTTCCCTCGCTTGTCTCCATGTGTTTACTAGTCTGACGCAACCTGATTGGCCAAATGGATACTACTCATGTTTTGAATTGCAACGAAAACATATTTGTAATATATTCTGCAGCATTAATTCCATCCAGTTTAATATATGATTGTGTTTTCAATGATTTAAAAAAAAAAAGGATATGATACAATTATTCAGTCAACACACCTCACTCTTCTTGTATTTCAAAGTTGTATTAACGTTAAATATTAAATAGTTCCCCATTCTTGCTTTATGAAGAGCTTCAGTTTCAAATGTGTTAATACTTAGCGGGGATCTGTTCGAGTCCCACGTTAATCTGAATAATAAAAAGTATGTGAATTCAACACCTGGATTATTTTACATTGAGTTCGTGATGGTACGATTTGGCTGAAATAAGCAAGAAACTCAGTGTAGGTTTGAATATTGTCCTAAAAAGTTTAATATTTGGATTATTTGGTTGACAGAGCACTTTATAATCTCCATCCTACCCAAGCTTACATCGAGTTAACACATGTTTGAAGAGCATTCTTTCCATTAATCAAGTAGATTAGATCAAGGATTAGATTAACAAATGTTTAAAACAACCAAAACGAGAAACATAAACCCCCCAAAAAAACGCCTTTTTTTTTAATGCAGGGCTGAGGAATCCCAGTATAAATGTTCTTTTGTTTTGTATTACTATCTGTCGTCTGACATCTTCCGCATCTTCATGGGTGAAGAGAGAATACATCGTGGACACATCGTCAATCCATCACAGAGACACAGACACTCACACCGACGGGTTATTTACAGAAAACATGCAGGGAAAACATGCAAACTCCACAAAGCTGTAATTAAACATGATTCATTCTCAATGTGAGGAAGCAGTGCTTACCACCACCATGTGGCTCCTTTTAGATCAAAAGTCACTGACCTGTTGCAGATTTTATAGATATAAATCATGTACATCCAGTTTTAGTTTACATGAAGCACAGTGTTCTAACTTTTCTGGCACTTGACAGGACCAATAAACAAGGCCAGTAAAATGAGTAAAACGTCGCGTTAGTGTGCAGATAATACAAATTGTAATTCTTTTAAACAGAATAAAGAATAAGTGCTGTATTTAGAGTGAAGTTTGACGTATTAATGGATAAGAACGGTGTAGTTGGCCAGGTGATGCTCCCGCAGGCCGAGTCTCCTCCGTCCTCATCATCATTTCACCTGCTGCGTTTCCGCCTTCATCACACAGACTCAAACCAACGCGAAGGTCACCTGCTTATCCGCCGGCGGAGACGCTCCTCGGCCTCGACTCGCACGGTAAAAAAAAATCCTGCGGGTGTATGCGTCAGCCCATTGTGTGCGGGCGGTGCTGATGTTGCGGTGCTCTCCTGCCGGCTAACCGCATCCAGCTAACGCTAGACGCTAACTTACTGCGGGACGGGACGGGATCTGAGGCGTTCAAGTACACCCATGTAAAAGACAGCACTCACGCTCTTCATGCGATACAGTCCGTCTGACTCAGACAACTAATCTCACACAAGCCAGAGGATTCTTACTTTGATATTTAGGAGTACGTTTAAGCTTAACGTAGCCACACAAAAAAAAGACAGTTTCACTCTTCAGTGGGGTCCAGGACATGTCCAAGACGACCTCTCGTATCACACTCCATGTTTGTCCTATAGTCCTTGAAGGCAGCAAAAGCTTCAGCGCGCGAGCTGCGTAAGCTCCAGCATTTGTATTACACGTTTTAGGATTTTAAAACTAATTGTTAAGGAAAAATAATCTTCAAAATAAAATGCAACGATTTCGCTATATCAACTACATAAAAGAGTTTGGGTTTTTTTTCTTCTGTTTCGCTGACTCGTCTGCGTTGTCGCACTGCAGCAGGTTGGAGCGTCCCGTTGCTAGGAGACGAGGCCGTAAATCAAGCGGCTCTGTCATAAATCCTCCTCAGACCTTAGAAACAGGGAAGGTCACTGATGAAAATAATAATAAAATATATGTAATTCGAAAATAAAAAAATAATCATGTGTGGAGGCAAAATCTGTTCAAATTATTAAATAGAATACAAATATTTTATAGATTGAAATGTCACTGTTGAGGTCCATTAATGGAGCAGGGAATTTGAGTAAATTACCAGCAGTGGGGAGAGTCGTCCCTTCCTTTCAAGGAACCTAATTACACAGAGTAATACAGAGCGCTTCCATTGCACCACAAAGTCACACATGTTGGCTAAGTCGCCTTGCACTTCCCAAACTGACCAGTGAGAAATCCATTCATCTCACTGTATCTCATCTCAATCAACCCCACCGTGAGGACAAATCTCAGCTTTGTGATCTGAATTAAGATGTTCTGAAATCAATCATCTGATCAATCCTGTCCCACACAGTGAGTTCACCTAAAACCACAAAGTGACAACGTCACATTGAAACAAAGATATTGACCCTGACGTGAGTTGAACACGCAACCTTCTGATCTGGAGTCAGACGCGCTACCATTGCGCCACAGAGTCACATATGAAAGTGTAATGCTTGTATTTATACATACAAATTGACCGTTCACACGGCAGACACATTGAAATCCATCCAAGACATATCCGACTGGGTACCACATATGATCAAGGTCTGGGTCTGATTACAACGTTCACTCAGCCACAAAATAGGTCGAATATGGGTCACTTGTGGGAAGAAAATCACAATTGGGTTGCAGTTGCTTGTAGTGGGAACGCAGCCAAAGTTGTCTTGTAGCTCAACATCTGATCAGTAAGGAAGACAACTGCTGCTGTTTCAATTGTATCAATTAACAAGTCATCAAGGAAACCTTACTAGACAGTAACTGTTGATTGGTTATCCTGTGTGACACGTCCTCACCTGAAACCAAAGAGGTTATCATCAGATACAAAGATATTGACCCTGACGTGATTTGAACACGCAACCTTCTGATCTGGAGTCAGACGCGCTACCATTGCGCCACAGAGTCACATAAGACGAGAGATATTTATATTCAATTTGCTAGTAGACATTGGACCATACACTCCATACAATCTATAAGTTGCCTTGCACTTCCTAAGCTGATCAATGAGGAACACATCCATCTTTCTGTTTCACTGCTGTCAACCCCACAGTGACGACAAATCTCAGCTTTGTGATCTAGAATAAGATGTTCTAACATTGAACCACATCGACAAAACTGAGTATGAGACATCAAAACCTCTCAATTAACCTCGAGCTTCAAAAGGGGCATCATCACTTATTGCCAAGTTATGTCATTACACAGAGTGACTTATGATTCATGGGATGAATCCTGTCCCACACAGTGAGTTCACCTGAAACCACAAAGTGACAACATCTCATTGAAACAAAGACATTGACCCTGACGTGATTTGAACACGCAACCTTCTGATCTGGAGTCAGACGCGCTACCATTGCGCCACATATGAACGATTGATACTTGTATTTATACATACAAATTGACCGTTCACACAGCAGACACATTGAAATCCATCCAAGACATATCCGACTGGGTACCACATATGATCAAGGTCTGGGTCTGATTACAACGTTCACTCAGCCACAAAATAGATGGAACATGGGTGACTTGTGGGAAGAAAATCACAATTGGGTTGCAGTTGCTTGTAGTGGGAACGCAGCCAAAGTTGTCTTGTAGCTCAACATCTGATCAGTAAGGAAGACAACAGCTGCTGTTTCAATGGTATCAATTAACAAGTCATCAAGGAAACCTTACTAGACACTAACTGTTGATTGGTTATCCTGTGTGACACATCCTCACCTGAACCCAAAGAGGTTATCATCAGATACCAAGATATTGACCCTGACGTGATTTGAACACGCAACCTTCTGATCTGGAGTCAGACGCGCTACCATTGCGCCACAGAGTCACATAAGAAGAGAGATATTTATATTCAATTTGTTCGTAGACATTGGCCCATACACGCCATACAATCTTTAAGTTGCCTTGCACTTCAGAAGCTTATCAATGAGGAACACATCCATCTTTCTGTTTCACTGCTGTCAACCCCACAGTGATGACAAATCTCAGCTTTGTGATCTAGAGTAAGATGTTCTAACATTGAACCACATCGACAAAACTCAGTATGAGACATCAAAACCTCTCAATTAACCTGAAGTTTTAAAAGAGACATCTTAAGCTCTTGTCAAGGATCATTGTTTGATAGAATAGCTTTTAATCGATGGAATCGTTCCTGTCGGATACATCCTCACGGAAACCACAAAGGTTAACAAAGAGACAATGTCCTATACAGACAGCCATATTGACCCTGACATGATTTGAACATGCAACCTTCTGATCTGGAGTCAGATGCGCTACCATTGCGCCACAGAGTCACATGTGAAAGAATATTGCTTGTATTTATACATGCAAATTGACCGTTCACACTGCAGACACATTGAAATCCATCCAAGACATATCCCACTGGGTACCACATATGATCGAGGTCTGGGTCTAATTACAACGTTCACTCAGCCACAAAATAGATGGAATATGGGTCACTTGTGGGAAGAAAATCACAATTGGGTTGCAGTTGCTTGTAGTGGGAACGCAGCCAAAGTTGTCTTATAGCTCAACAGCTGATCAGTAAGGAAGACAACAGTTGCTGTTTCAATGGTTTCAATTAACAAGTCATCAAGGAAACCTTACTGGACAGAGTAACTGTTGATTGGTAATCCTGTGTGACACGTCCTCACCTGAAACCAAAGAGGTTATCATCAGAGACAAAGATATTGACCCTGACGTGATTTGAACACGCAACCTTCTGATCTGGAGTCAGACGCGCTACCGTTGCGCCACAGAGTCACGTAAGAAGAGATATTTATATTCAATTTGCTAGTAGACATTGGACCATACACTCCATACAATCTATACGTTGCCTTGCACTTCAGAAGCTGATCAATGAGGAACACATCCATCTTTCTGTTTCACTGCTGTCAACCCCACAGTGACGACAAATCTCAGCTTTGTGATCTAGAATAAGATGTTCTAACATTGAACCACATCGACAAAACTGAGTACGAGACATCAAAACCTCTCAATTAACCTGAAGTTTTATAAGAGACATCCTAAGCTCTTGTCAAGGAACATTGTTTGATAGAATAGCTTTTAATCGATGGAATCGTTCCTGTCGGATACATCCTCACGGAAACCACAAAGGTTAACAAAGAGACAATGTCCTATACAGACAGCCATATTGACCCTGACATGATTTGAACATGCAACCTTCTGATCTGGAGTCAGATGCGCTACCATTGCGCCACAGAGTCACATGTGAAAGAATATTGCTTGTATTTATACATGCAAATTGACCGTTCACACTGCAGACACATTGAAATCCATCCAAGACATATCCCACTGGGTACCACATATGATCGAGGTCTGGGTCTAATTACAACGTTCACTCAGCCACAAAATAGATGGAATATGGGTCACTTGTGGGAAGAAAATCACAATTGGGTTGCAGTTGCTTGTAGTGGGAACGCAGCCAAAGTTGTCTTATAGCTCAACAGCTGATCAGTAAGGAAGACAACAGTTGCTGTTTCAATGGTTTCAATTAACAAGTCATCAAGGAAACCTTACTGGACAGAGTAACTGTTGATTGGTAATCCTGTGTGACACGTCCTCACCTGAAACCAAAGAGGTTATCATCAGAGACAAAGATATTGACCCTGACGTGATTTGAACACGCAACCTTCTGATCTGGAGTCAGACGCGCTACCGTTGCGCCACAGAGTCACGTAAGAAGAGATATTTATATTCAATTTGCTAGTAGACATTGGACCATACACTCCATACAATCTATACGTTGCCTTGCACTTCAGAAGCTGATCAATGAGGAACACATCCATCTTTCTGTTTCACTGCTGTCAACCCCACAGTGACGACAAATCTCAGCTTTGTGATCTAGAATAAGATGTTCTAACATTGAACCACATCGACAAAACTGAGTACGAGACATCAAAACCTCTCAATTAACCTGAAGTTTTATAAGAGACATCCTAAGCTCTTGTCAAGGAACATTGTTTGATAGAATAGCTTTTAATCGATGGAATCGTTCCTGTCGGATACATCCTCACGGAAACCACAAAGGTTAACAAAGAGACAATGTCCTATACAGACAGCCATATTGACCCTGACGTGATTTAAACACCCAACTTTCTGATCTGGAGTCAGATGCGCTACCATTGCACCACAGAGTCACATATGAAAGTATATTGCTTTTATTTATACATACAAATTGACCGTTCACACTGCAGACACATTGAAATCCATCCAAGACATATCCCACTGGGTACCACATATGATCGAGGTCTGGGTCTGATTACAACGTTCACTCAGCCACAAAATAGATGGAATATGGGTGACTTGTGGGAAGAAAATCTGAATTGGGTTGCAGTTGCTTGTAGTGGGAACGCAGCCAAAGTTGTCTTATAGCTCAACAGCTGATCAGTAAGGAAGACAACAGCTGCTGTTTCAATGGTATCAATTAACAAGTCATCCTTACAAGACAGTAACTGTTGATTGGTAATCCTGTGTGACATGTCCTCACCTGAAACCAAAGAGGTTATCATCAGATACAAAGATACTGACCCTGACGTGATTTGAACACGCAACCTTCTGATCTGGAGTCAGACGCGCTACCATTGCGCCACAGAGTCACATATGAAAGTATATTGCTTGTATTTATACATGCAAATTGACCGTTCACACAGCAGACACATCAAAATCCATCCAAGACATATCCGACTGGGTACCACATGTGATCGAGGTCTGGGTCTAATTACAACGTTCACTCAGCCATAAAATAGATGGAATACGGGTCAGGCAATCCCCCTCACTGTCCACTTTTAAAACTAATCTTAAAACCCACTTTTATTCCTTGGCTTTTAACCATGTTTGAGACTCTGTCCCTGGTTTGATTGTTGGCAATCTATTGTTTGTTTATTGTATTTCACTGTTTTTACTCTTTACTCTTGACTGTACTTTTTTATTTAGTCTTTTATTGGAAAGCACTTTGGCCTCAGCCACAACTGTTTTAAAGTGCTGTATAAATAAAGCTGACTTGACTTGACTTGACTTGTGGGAAGAAAATCTGAATTGGGTTGCAGTTGCTTGTAGTGGGAACGCAGCCAAAGTTGTCTTGTAGCTCAACAGCTGATCAGTAAGGAAGACAACTGCTGCTGCTTTAATGGTATCAATTAACAAGTCATCAAGGAAACCTTACTAGACAGAGTAACTGTTGATTGGTAATCCTGTGTGACACGTCCTCACCTGAAACCAAAGAGGTTATCATCAGATACAAAGATATTGACCCTGACGTGATTTGAACACGCAGCCTTCTGATCTGGAGTCAGACGCGCTACCATTGCGCCACAGAGTCCCGTAAGAAGAGAGATATTTATATTCAATTTGCTAGTAGACATTGGCCCATACACTCCATACAATCTGTATGGACACACACACACACACACACAGTAACATAAGTTGCCTTGCACTTCAGAAGCTGATCAATGAGGAACACATCCATCTTTCTGTTTCACTGCTGTCAACCCCACAGTGACGACAAATCTCAGCTTTGTGATCTAGAATAAGATGTTCTAACATTGAACTACATCGACAAAACTGAGTATGAGACATCAAAACCTCTCAATTAACCTCGAGCTTCAAAAGGGGCATCATCACTTATTGCCAAGTTATGTCATTACACAGAGTGACTTATGATTCATGGGATGAATCCTGTCCCACACAGTGAGTTCACCTAAAACCACAAAGTGACAACATCTCATTTAAACAAAGATATTGACCCTGACGAGATTTGAACACGCAACCTTCTGATCTGGAGTCAGACGCTCTATCATTGTGCCACAGAGTCACATATGAAAGTATAATGCTTGTATTTATACGTGAAAATTGACCGTTCACACAGCAGACGCGTTGAAATCCATCCAAGACATATTCGACTGGGTACCACATATAAGATATAAGATATCCCTTTATTTATCTCGCATGTGGAGAAATTTGTAGTGATACAGCAGGATAGTACAGAGAAAGAAGTACACATAGCAGGAACTAAAAAAAGCAGATAAAAATACAATTTAATAGAAAAATATGCACACGGTGCCTATAAGTGTGGACATGTACAGAGTATGGGGGTGGATGTATTTTACATAGTAAATACGTTCTTATAGATTATTATTGTTATTGCACCACTTCTTGTCCAGCTGGAGTGGAGTGATATTGTCCGGTGGTGGTGTGCAGTGGTCTACTGGGAGCAGGCTTGGTTGAAGAGTCTGACTGCAGCAGGGAGGAAGGACCGGCGGTATCTCTCCTTCAGACACCACGGGTGGCGAAGCCTGTCACTGAAGGAGCTGCCCAGTGATGTGACGGTACCATGTAGGGGGTGGGAGACGGTCTCCATCAGGGATGAAAGCTTCTTCAACATCCTCCTGTCTCCCACCACCTCCACAGGGTCCAGGGGGCAGCCCAGGACAGAGCTGGCCTTCCTCACCAGTTTGTTCAGTTTGTTCCTGTCTGCAGCCGTAGTGCTGCTGCTCCAGCAGACCACTCCATAGAAGATGGCTGATGCCACCACTGAGTTATAAAAGGTCCTCAGGAGCGCTCCCTGCACTCCAAAGGACCTGAGTCTCCGCAGTAGATGGAGTCTGCTCTGGCCCTTCTTGTAGAGAGCTTGTGTGTTGTCAGACCAGTCCAGTTTATTGTTCAGGTGAACACCCAGGCACTTATAAGTGTCCACTATCTCAATGTCCTTTCCCTGAATGTTCACCGGTGGGGGGGGAGTGGGTCTCTGCCTGCGGAAGTCCACCACCAGCTCTTTGGTTTTACCCGCATTGATCTGGAGGTGGTTCTGCTGGCACCAGTCCACAAAGTCCAGGTTGAGTTCTCTGTACTCCGCCTCGTCGTCATTGGTGATGAGGCCGACGATGGCGGGGTCATCAGAGAACTTCTGCAGGTGACAGGTGGATGTGTTGTGGGAGAAGTCTGCAGTGTAGAGGGTGAAGAGGAAGGGAGCCAGGACCGTCCCCTGTGGAGCCCCCGTACTGCAGATGACCAGGTCAGACACACAGTCCCGTGTCCTCACAAACTGTGGCCGGTTGGTCAGGTAGTCCAGGAGCCAGGATGTGAGGTGCGGGTCGACTCCAGTGTGCTGCAGCTTGTCCCCCAGAAGCATGGGCTGGATGGTGTTGAAAGCACTGGAGAAATCATAGAACATGATCCTCACAGTGCTCCCAGCCCTCTCCAGGTGAGAGAGAGATCTCTCCATGAGGTAGAGGATGGCGTCCTCCACCCCGATGCCTGGCTGGTAGGCGAACTGCAGCTGGTCCATCGATGAGCTCACCAGGGGGGCGCAGATTGGAGAAGGACCAACCTCTCCAAGGTCTTCATCAGGTGTGATATCAGCGCCATATGATCGAGGTCTGGGTATAATTACAACGTTCACTCAGCCACAAAATAGATGGAATATGGGTCACTTGTGGGAAGAAAATCACAATTGGGTTGCAGTTGCTTGGAGTGGGAATGCAGCCAAAGTTGTCTTGTAGCTCAACAGCTGATGTTTCAATGGTATCAATTAACAAGTCATCAAGGAAACCTTACTAGACAGTAACTGTTGATTGGTAATCCTGTGTGACACGTCCTCACCTGAACCCAAAGAGGTTATCATCAGATACAAACAAAGATATTGACCCAGACGTGATTTGAACACGCAACCTTCTGATCTGGAGTCAGACGCGCTACCATTGCGCCACAGAGTCACATATGACAGCAGCTCTAAGTCGCCTTTCACTTCCCAAGCTGATCAGGGAGAAATCCATTAATCTCACTGTATCAGTTCAATCAACCCAATGTGACGACAAATCTCAGCTTTGTGATCGAGAATAAGATGTTCTGACATTGAACCACATCGACAAAACTGAATACGAGACATCGAAATCTCTCAATTAACCTCGAGCTTCAAAAGGTGCATCATTGCTTCCTGCCAAGTTCTGCCATTACACAGAGTGACTTATAATCAATCCTGTCCCACACAGTGAGTTCACCTCATGAACCCAAAGAGGTTATCATCAGATACAAAGATATTGACCCTGACGTGATTTGAACACGCAACCTTCTGATCTGGAGTCAGACGCGCTACAGTTGCGCCACAGAGTCACGTAAGAAGAGATATTTATATTCAATTTGCTAGTAGACATTGGCCCATACACTCCATACAATCTATAAGTTGCCTTGCACTTCCTAAGCTGATCAATGAGGAACACATCCATCTTTCTGTTTCACTGCTGTCAACCCCACAGTGACGACAAATCTCAGCTTTGTGATCTAGAATAAGATGTTCTAACATTGAACTACATCGACAAAACATCAAAACCTCTCAATTAACCTCGAGCTTCAAAAGGGGCATCATCACTTATTGCCAAGTTATGTCATTACACAGAGTGACTTATGATTGATGGGATGAATCCTGTCCCACACAGTGAGTTCACCTGAAACCACAAAGTGACAACATCTCATTGAAACAAAGATATTGACCCTGACGTGATTTGAACACGCAACCTTCTGATCTGGAGTCAGACGCGCTACCATTGTGCCACATATGAAAGATTGATACTTGTATTTATACATTCAAATTGACCGTTCACACAGCAGACACATTGAAATCCATCCAAGACATATCCGACTGGGTACCACATATGATCGAGGTCTGGGTCTAATTACAACGTTCACTCAGCCACAAAATAGATGGAACATGGGTGACTTGTGGGAAGAAAATCACAATTGGGTTGCAGTTGCTTGTAGTGGGAACACAGCCAACGTTGTCTTATAGCTCAACAGCTGATCAGTAAGGAAGACAACAGTTGCTGCTTCAATGGTATCAATTAACAAATCATCAAGGAAACCTTACTAGACACTAACTGTTGATTGGTAATCCTGTGTGACACGTCCTCACCTGAACCCAAAGAGGTTATCATCAGAGACAAAGATATTGACCCTGACTTGATTTGAACAAGCAGCCTTCTGATCTGGAGTCAGACACGCTACCATTGCGCCACAGAGTCACTTATGACAGCAGCTCTAAGTCGCCTTTCACTTCCCAAGCTGATCAGGGAGAAATCCATTAATCTCACTGTATCAGTTCAATCAACCCAATGTGACGACAAATCTCAGCTTTGTGATCTAGAATAAGATGTTCTGACATTGAACCACATCGACAAAACTGAATACGAGACATCGAAATCTCTCAATTAACCTCGAGCTTCAAAAGGTGCATCATTGCTTCCTGCCAAGTTCTGCCATTACACAGAGTGACTTATAATCATTCCTGTCCCACACAGTGAGTTCACCTCATGAACCCAAAGAGGTTATCATCAGATACAAAGATATTGACCCTGACGTGATTTGAACACGCAACCTTCTGATCTGGAGTCAGACGCGCTACCATTGCGCCACAGAGTCACGTAAGAAGAGATATTTATATTCAATTTGCTAGTAGACATTGGACCATACACTCCATACAATCTATACGTTGCCTTGCACTTCAGAAGCTGATCAATGAGGAACACATCCATCTTTCTGTTTCACTGCTGTCAACCCCACAGTGACGACAAATCTCAGCTTTGTGATCTAGAATAAGATGTTCTAACATTGAACCACATCGACAAAACTGAGTACGAGACATCAAAACCTCTCAATTAACCTGAAGTTTTATAAGAGACATCCTAAGCTCTTGTCAAGGAACATTGTTTGATAGAATAGCTTTTAATCGATGGAATCATTCCTGTCGGATACATCCTCACGGAAACCACAAAGGTTAACAAAGACACAATGTCCTATACAGACAGCCATATTGACCCTGACGTGATTTAAACACCCAACTTTCTGATCTGGAGTCAGATGCGCTACCATTGCGCCACAGAGTCACATATGATAGTATATTGCTTGTATTTATACATACAAATTGACCGTTCACACTGCAGACACATTGAAATCCATCCAAGACATATCCCACTGGGTACCACATATGATCGAGGTCTGGGTCTGATTACAACGTTCACTCAGCCACAAAATAGATGGAATATGGGTCACTTGTGGGAAGAAAATCTGAATTGGGTTGCAGTTGCTTGTAGTGGGAATGCAGCCAAAGTTGTCTTATAGCTCAACAGCTGATCAGTAAGGAAGACAACAGCTGCTGTTTCAATGGTATCAATTAACAAGTCATCCTTACAAGACAGTAGCTGTTGATTGGTTATCCTGTGTGACATGTCCTCACCTGAAACCAAAGAGGTTATCATCAGATACAAAGATACTGACCCTGACGTGATTTGAACACGCAGCCTTCTGATCTGGAGTCAGATGCGCTACCATTGCGCCACAGAGTCACATATGACAGCAGCTCTAAGTCGCCTTTCACTTCCCAAGCTGATCAGTAAGAAATCCATTAATATCACTGTATCAGTCCAATCAACCCAATGTGACGACAAATCTCAGCTTTGTGATCTAGAATAAGATGTTCTAACATTGAACCACATCGACAAAACTGAATACGTGACATCCAAATCTCTCAATTAACCTTGAGCTTCAAAAGGTGCATCATCGCTTCCTGCCAAGTTATGTCATTACACAGAGTGACTTATGATCAATCCTGTCCCACACAGTGAGTTCACCTAAAACCACAAAGTGACAACGTCAAATAGAAACAAAGACATTGACCCTGATGTGATTTGAACACGCAACCTTCTGATCTGGAGTCAGACGCGCTACCATTGCGCCACAGAGTCACATATGAAAGTGTAATGCTTGTATTTATACATACAAATTGACCGTTCACACAGCAGAGCCATTGAAATCTATCCAAGACATATCCGACTGGGTACCACATATGATCGAGGTCTGGGTCTAATTACAACGTTCACTCAGCCACAAAATAGATGGAATATGGGTCACTTGTGGGAAGAAAATCACAATTGGGTTGCAGTTGCTTGTAGTCGGAACGCAGCCAAAGTTGTCTTGTAGCTCAACAGCTGATCAGTAAGGAAGACAACTGCTGCTGTTTCAATGGTATCAATTAACAAGTCATCAAGGAAACCTTACTGGACAGTAACTGTTGATTGGTAATCCTGTGTGACACGTCCTCACCTGAAACCAAAGAGGTTATCATCAGATACAAACAAAGATATTGACCCTGACGTGATTTGAACACGCAACCTTCTGATCTGGAGTCAGACACGCTACCATTGCGCCACAGAGTCACGTAAGAAGTGAGATACTTATATTCAATTTGCTAGTAGACATTGGACCATACACTCCATACAATCTATAAGTTGCCTTGCACTTCAGAAGCTGATCAATGAGGAACACATCCATATTTCTGTTTCACTGCTGTCAACCCCACAGTGATGACAAATCTCAGCTTTGTGATCTAGAATAAGATGTTCTAACATTGAACCACATCGACAAAACAGTACGAGACATCAAAACCTCTCAATTAACCTTGAGCTCTGAAACATTTGTCATCACTTCTTGTCAAGGAACAGAATTACACCGTCTTTTCTGGTTGATTGGATCATTCCTGTCAGACACAGTGAGCTGACCTGATACCACATAGTTTAATAAAATCATAAGGTCATTGAAAATACTCATATTGACCCTGACGTGATTTGAACACGCAGCCTTCTGATCTGGAGTCAGACGCGCTACCATTGCGCCACAGAGTCACATATGACAGCAGCTCTAAGTCGCCTTTCAATTCCCAAGCTGATCAGTGAGAAATCCATTAATCTCACTGTATCAGTTCAATCGACCCAATGTGACGACAAATCTCAGCTTTGTGATCTAGAATAAGATGTTCTGACATTGAACCACATCGACAAAACTGAGTATGAGACATCAAAACCTCTCAATTAACCTGAAGTTTTAAAAGAGACATCTTAAGCTTTTGTCAAGGAACATTGTTTGATAGAATAGCTTTTAATTGATGGGATCATTCCTGTCGGATACATCCTCACGGAAACCACAAAGGTTAACAAAGAGACAATGTCCTATACAGACAGCCATATTGACCCTGACGTGATTTGAACACCCAACTTTCTGATCTGGAGTCAGACGCGCTACCATTGCACCACAGAGTCACGTATGAAAGAATATTGCTTGTATTTATACATGCAAATTGACCGTTCACACTGCAGACACATTGAAATCCATCCAAGACATATCCGACTGGGTACCACATATGATCGAGGTCTGGGTCTGATTACAACGTTCACTCAGCCACAAAATAGATGGAATATGGGTGACTTGTGGGAAGAAAATCTGAATTGGGTTGCAGTTGCTTGTAGTGGGAACGCAGCCAAAGTTGTCTTATAGCTCAACAGCTGATCAGTAAGGAAGACAACAGCTGCTGTTTCAATGGTATCAATTAACAAGTCATCCTTACAAGACAGTAGCTGTTGATTGGTAATCCTGTGTGACACGTCCTCACCTGAAACCAAAGAGGTTATCATCAGATACGAAGATATTGCCCCTGACGTGATTTGAACACACAACCTTCTGATCTGGAGTCAGACGCGCTACCATTGCGCCACAGAGTCACATATGCCAGCAGCTCTAAGTCGCCTTTCACTTCCCAAGCTGATCAGTAAGAAATCCATTAATATCACTATCAGTTCAATCAACCCAATGTGACGACAAATCTCAGCTTTGTGATCTAGAATAAGATGTTCTAACATTGAACCACATCAACAAAACTGAATACGTGACATCGAAATCTCTCAATTAACCTTGAGCTTCAAAAGGTTCATCATCGCTTCCTGCCAAGTTATGTCATTAGACAGAGTGACTTATGATCAATCCTGTCCCACACAGTGAGTTCACCTAAAACCACAAAGTGACAACGTCACATAGAAACAAAGATACTGACCCTGGCGTGATTTGAACACGCAACCTTCTGATCTGGAGTCAGACGCGCTACCATTGCGCCACAGAGTCACGTAAGAAGAGATATTTATATTCAATTTGCTAGTAGACATTGGACCATCCACTCCATACAATCTGTAAGTTGCCTTGCACTTCAGAAGCTGATCAATGAGGAACACATCCATCTTTCTGTTTCACTGCTGTCAACCCCACAGTGACGACAAATCTCAGCTTTGTGATCTAGAATAAGATGTTCTAACATTGAACCACATCGACAAAACATCAAAACCTCTCAATTAACCTGAAGTTTTATAAGAGACATCCTAAGCTCTTGTCAAGGAACATTGTTTGATAGAATAGCTTTTAATCGATGGAATCGTTCCTGTCGGATACATCCTCATGGAAACCACAAAGGTTAACAAAGAGACAATGTCCTATACAGACAGCCATATTGACCCTGACGTGATTTGAACACCCAACTTTCTGATCTGGAGTCAGACGCGCTACCATTGCACCACAGAGTCACGTATGAAAGAATATTGCTTGTATTTATACATGCAAATTGACCGTTCACACTGCAGACACATTGAAATCCATCCAAGACATATCCGACTTGGTACCACATATGATCGAGGTCTGGGTCTGATTACAACGTTCACTCAGCCACAAAATAGATGGAATATGGGTCACTTGTGGGAAGAAAATCACAATTGGGTTGCAGTTGCTTGTAGTGGGAACGCAGCCAAAGTTGTCTTATAGCTCAACAGCTGATCAGTAAGGAAGACAACAGTTGCTGTTTCAATGGTTTCAATTAACAAGTCATCAAGGAAACCTTACTGGACAGAGTAACTGTTGATTGGTAATCCTGTGTGACACGTCCTCACCTGAAACCAAAGAGGTTATCATCAGAGACAAAGATATTGACCCTGACGTGATTTGAACACGCAACCTTCTGATCTGGAGTCAGACGCGCTACCATTGCGCCACAGAGTCACATATGACAGCAGCTCTAAGTCGCCTTTCACTTCCCAAGCTGATCAGGGAGAAATCCATTAATCTCACTGTATCAGTTCAATCAACCCAATGTGACGACAAATCTCAGCTTTGTGATCTAGAATAAGATGTTCTGACATTGAACCACATCGACAAAACTGAATACGAGACACCGAAATCTCTCAATTAACCTCGAGCTTCAAAAGGTGCATCATTGCTTCCTGCCAAGTTCTGCCATTACACAGAGTGACTTATAATCAATCCTGTCCCACACAGTGAGTTCACCTCATGAACCCAAAGAGGTTATCATCAGATACAAAGATATTGACCCTGACGTGATTTGAACACGCAACCTTCTGATCTGGAGTCAGACGCGCTACCGTTGCGCCACAGAGTCACATAAGACGAGAGATATTTATATTCAATTTGCTAGTAGACATTGGACCATACACTCCATACAATCTATAAGTTGCCTTGCACTTCCTAAGCTGATCAATGAGGAACACATCCATCTTTCTGTTTCACTGCTGTCAACCCCACAGTGACGACAAATCTCAGCTTTGTGATCTAGAATAAGATGTTCTAACATTGAACCACATCGACAAAACTGAGTATGAGACATCAAAACCTCTCAATTAACCTCGAGCTTCAAAAGGGGCATCATCACTTATTGCCAAGTTATGTCATTACACAGAGTGACTTATGATTGATGGGATGAATCCTGTCCCACACAGTGAGTTCACCTGAAACCACAAAGTGACAACATCTCATTGAAACAAAGACATTGACCCTGACGTGATTTGAACACGCAACCTTCTGATCTGGAGTCAGACGCGCTACCATTGCGCCACATATGAACGATTGATACTTGTATTTATACATACAAATTGACCGTTCACACAGCAGACACATTGAAATCCATCCAAGACATATCCGACTGGGTACCACATATGATCGAGGTCTGGGTCTGATTACAACGTTCACTCAGCCACAAAATAGATGGAATATGGGTCACTTGTGGGAAGAAAAGCACAATTGGGTTGCAGTTGCTTGTAGTGGGAACGCAGCCAAAGTTGTCTTGTAGCTCAACATCTGATCAGTAAGGAAGACAACTGCTGCTGTTTCAATAGTATCAATTAACAAGTCATCAAGGAAACCTTACTAGACAGTAACTGTTGATTGGTTATCCTGTGTGACACATCCTCACCTGAACCCAAAGAGGTTATCATCAGATACAAAGATATTGACCCTGACGTGATTTGAACACGCAACCTTCTGATCTGGAGTCAGACGCGCTACCATTGCGCCACAGAGTCACATAAGAAGAGAGATATTTATATTCAATTTGTTCGTAGACATTGGCCCATACACGCCATACAATCTATAAGTTGCCTTGCACTTCAGAAGCTTATCAATGAGGAACACATCCATCTTTCTGTTTCACTGCTGTCAACCCCACAGTGACGACAAATCTCAGCTTTGTGATCTAGAATAAGATGTTCTAACATTGAACCACATCGACAAAACTCAGTATGAGACATCAAAACCTCTCAATTAACCTGAAGTTTTAAAAGAGACATCTTAAGCTCTTGTCAAGGATCATTGTTTGATAGAATAGCTTTTAATCGATGGAATCATTCCTGTCGGATACATCCTCACGGAAACCACAAAGGTTAACAAAGAGACAATGTCCTATACAGACAGCCATATTGACCCTGACATGATTTGAACACACAACCTTCTGATCTGGAGTCAGATGCACTACCATTGCGCCACAGAGTCACATGTGAAAGAATATTGCTTGTATTTATACATGCAAATTGACCGTTCACACTGCAGACACATTGAAATCCATCCAAGACATATCCCACTGGGTACCACTTATGATCGAGGTCTGGGTCTGATTACAACGTTCACTCAGCCACAAAATAGATGGAATATGGGTCACTTGTGGGAAGAAAATCACAATTGGGTTGCAGTTGCTTGTAGTGGGAACGCAGCCAAAGTTGTCTTATAGCTCAACAGCTGATCAGTAAGGAAGACAACAGCTGCTGTTTCAATGGTTTCAATTAACAAGTCATCAAGGAAACCTTACTGGACAGAGTAACTGTTGATTGGTAATCCTGTGTGACACGTCCTCACCTGAAACCAAAGAGGTTATCATCAGAGACAAAGATATTGACCCTGACGTGATTTGAACACGCAACCTTCTGATCTGGAGTCAGACGCGCTACCATTGCGCCACAGAGTCACATATGACAGCAGCTCTAAGTCGCCTTTCACTTCCCAAGCTGATCAGGGAGAAATCCATTAATCTCACTGTATCAGTTCAATCAACCCAATGTGACGACAAATCTCAGCTTTGTGATCTAGAATAAGATGTTCTAACATTGAACCACATTGTCAAAACTGAGTATGAGACATCAAAACCTCTCAATTAACCTGAAGTTTTAAAAGAGACATCTTAAGCTCTTGTCAAGGAACATTGTTTGATAGAATAGCTTTTAATTGATGGGATCATTCCTGTCGGATACATCCTCACGTAAACCACAAAGTTTAACAAAGAGACAATGTCCTATACAGACAGCCATATTGACCCTGATGTGATTTGAACACGCAACTTCCTGATCTGGAATCAGATGCGCTACCATTGCACCACAGAGTGACATAAGAAAGTATATTGCTTGTATTTATACAAACAAATTGACCGTTCACACAGCAGACACATCAAAATCCATCCAAGACATATCCGACTGGGTACCACATATGATCGAGGTCTGGGTCTAATTACAACGTTCACTCAGCCACAAAATAGATGGAATACGGGTCAGACAATCCCCCTCACTGTCCACTTTTAAAACTAATCTTAAAACCCACTTTTATTCCTTGGCTTTTAACCATGTTTGAGACTCTGTCCCTGGTTTTATTGTTGCCAATCTATTGTTTGTTTATTGTATTTCACTGTTTTTACTCTTTACTCTTTCCTGTACTTTTTTATTTAGTCTTTTATTGGAAAGAAACAACTGTTTTAAAGTGCTGTACAAATAAAGCTGACTTGACTTGACTTGACTTGTGGGAAGAAAATCTGAATTGGGTTGCAGTTGCTTGTAGTGGGAACGCAGCCAAAGTTGTCTTGTAGCTCAACAGCTGATCAGTGAGGAAGACAACTGCTGCTGCTTTAATGGTATCAATTAACAAGTCATCAAGGAAACCTTACTAGACAGAGTAACTGTTGATTGGTAATCCTGTGTGACATGTCCTCACCTGAAACCAAAGAGGTTATCATCAGATACAAACAAAGATATTGACCCTGACGTGATTTGAACACGCAGCCTTCTGATCTGGAGTCAGACGCGCTACCATTGCGCCACAGAGTCACGTAAGAAGGGAGATACTTATATTCAATTTGCTAGTAGACATTGGACCATACACTCCATACAATCTATACGTTGCCTTGCACTTCCGAAGCTGATCAATGAGGAACACATCCATATTTCTGTTTCACTGCTGTCAACCCCACAGTGACGACAAATCTCAGCTTTGTGATCTAGAATAAGATGTTCTAACATTGAACCACATCGACAAAACTGAGTATGAGACATCAAAACCTCTCAATTAACCTGAAGCTCTTAAACATTTGTCATCACTTCTTGTCAAGGAACAGAATTACACCGTCTTTTCTGGTTGATTGGATCATTCCTGTCAGACACAGTGAGCTGACCTGATACCACAGTTTAATAAAATCATAAGGTCACTGAAAATACTCATATTGACCCTGACGTGATTTGAACACGCAGCCTTCTGATCTGGAGTCAGACGCGCTACCGTTGCGCCACAGAGTCACATAAGAAAGTATATTGCTTGTATTTATACATACAAATTAACCTTTCACACAGCAGACACATCGAAATCCATCCAAGACATATCCGACTGGGTACCACATATGATCGAGGTCTGGGTCTGATTACAACGTTCACTCAGCCACAAAATAGATGGAATATGTGTCACTTGTGGGAAGAAAATCACAATTGGGTTGCAGTTGCTTGTAGTCGGAACGCAGCCAAAGTTGTCTTGTAGCTCAACATCTGATCAGTAAGGAAGACAACAGCTGCTGTTTCAATGGTTTCAATTAACAAGTCATCCTTACTAGACAGTAACTGTTGATTGGTAATCCTGTGTGACACGTCCTCACCTGAAACCAAAGAGGTTATCATCAGATACAAACAAAGATATTGACCCTGACGTGATTTGAACACGCAACCTTCTGATCTGGAGTCAGACGCGCTACCGTTGCGCCACAGAGTCACATAAGAAGGAAAACAGTAATGACAGATGCCTCCTTTGAATCCTATTTGGGCCTCCCCATGCTGACGTCTCCTCTCCTGACAATGTTTCCCAATTAACACAAAAACAAAAGGGATTTTTGGAAATATTTATTTTCAAAATAATTCTATTAAATATTTACAAATTACATTTTTGTGACCAACCAACTGTGCAAACTTGGCCTCGTCTCCTGAATACATCCGACCACATGAGCTTTACAGAGAAGACAATGCAGAAGGTCCAATAGCTTCTGAATTGTCCACATACAGACGACTTGATATGAACTTTCTTCTACAAGCACCGACTAATAAAACGTTAAGTTAACCTCCTGAAGTCAGAAACAAAGAGTGAACCGTCGATGGAAGTTGTTAAGAGCAGTCATCTCACAACAACATCCTTTTGTACGGTGATTTGATGAATTCCTAGTTACTGCCTGTTAGAAGCCACACACACACACACACACACACACACACACACACACACACACACACACACACACACACACACACACACACACACACACACACACACACACACACACACACACACACACACACACACACACACACACACACACACACACACACACACACACACACATCACAGGTCCGTCTTGTCAGGGACATTCAGCACTGTGCTTGAGCTGGACGTTCCCACGGCCGCAGACTCCGACGTTTCTCTGTACGTCGACTCCAGCAGCTCGTCCGTGGAGGACAAATTGAGGTTTGGAGTGAAAACAGAGGCTGAAACGGATCGTGGTAGTGCTGCTGACGAATTCTGGGAGACCTCCGTATCAGCTTGGCGCTCCTGGGCGAGCATCTCGGCCTCTGCGTGCTTCCGACCTCTCCTCTTCCCGAGCACCTTGACGTAGTTGGCCGGCACAAGCCCGGTGGTCTGACCGTTCACGCTGGCCAGCAGCCAGCCGCGCACCCGGGGCTGTTGCTCTGAACACGAAAGAAACAAGATTTAGGCGACTGTCTGGGATCAACAGCAATGGACAGAGTTTAACTGACAAACTATATATATAAAAAAAAATTGCTACGAAATGAATAATCTTATGTGTCCTCCACTTCCATTACTAGTCACTGACCCGTCAAACCCAAGTAAGCTCTTTCACTTTGATTCCTTTAAGTGCGAAATACACCATCTTGTGGTATAGGGCAGTATTACAGTAAGTACATCTGCAGTAACTTTGAAATAACAAAGTTTGTGGCGAGCTCCATACTTCAGATCAGAAAAGGTCATTTGTGATCTTCTAGCGTGTGGTCTCTTGATCTGTGAAGATTTAAAAAATCCTGTAGTGTGTGCCAGGCTTTAGACGCAGTGAAAAGGAGCGTGTTGCCAGACACAGCGCTCAGCTATGGTCCGTTGCCACGTCATGTCAAAATACTCAAGACTTTGAAAAGTGCTGAGTATTGTGTTAGAGCTCACACCTTTCGGCGCTAGGTTGAGCATGTCTCCAGCCCGCAGAGAAATCTCCTCCTCAGAAGCAGCTATGAAGTCGTACTCAGCTCTGGCCACCACATGGTCATCCTCCCCGCTGGCCCAGTCAGAATCTGCACACACAAACACACATTTCACTCATGATCCTCCACGCCGGAAGAAATAAACTTTAATACAATGTTAAGTGTGAGTCTTACTGTTTTGTTCAACGACTTGGCTGGAGCTCAGCAGTTTCCAGATGAGGTAAGGTCCTCCCAGGACAACCGTGAAAAACAGAAAAATAGGCCAGGACTTCATGCCTGGATCTCTTGTTCCTGCACCGTCCCCTTCGGAGGACCTCACCAGGGCCTCCTGGGTGCTGTCGGCCCACAAGTCCTCAATCTCCGACCCCCGTCCCAGCAGCCTCTGGAACCGCCTGTAGAGGTAACGCAACATGCGCACCAGAGCGAAGGCCGACAGGACGTGGGATAGGTGTGCGCGCAGCCGCGTGAACTGGTTGGCTACGTCCAGCACTGCGCGGAAACTGTTGTACACGGCTGAAAACGTGGCGTCCATCATCATGCTGATGGAGGTGAAGGTGTTGACGATGCTCTCGATGGACTCGAAGGCGCCGCGGCTGCTCTCCTCCGCCTGCTGCACGAAGCGGCTGGGGGCCACTTCCTCAGCGTGTGACACGCGGTTGTAGCGGCCCACGCCGTAGCCGTTGCTGCCAAAACTGTAGGGGCTGTAGCCTCCATAGCCACCATAACCACTGTACATGGAGCTCCCATAGGGGCTGTAGGTGGATGGGAACGTGCCGTAGGACGGACGGTAGGACGGTTGTACTGGACGGGGGGGCACAGGGGGCACCATCCGGGTCAAGACGGGAGGGCCGGCAGAGGTGGAGGGGCCAACCGTGGGGGCAAAATCTGTAGACCTGTTTCATGAAGAGGACACATGTAAAATTACAAACAGTGAGACTTTAAAGCCAGTCACTCAGGAGCTACACCCAACCTGGACAATTTGAGACCCCAGACTTTATAATGTCCAACATTGTTCTGTGAGCAATTTACATTATTCATTCTGTGCAATAACAAACTTTCAATTCAATCACTACCAACATGATTGTGAAACACTGTTATCTTCTTGTTCCTACATTATTGTTTATGTTTTTATCGTTTATTACTACTTTTCAAAGGCTTTATAATATTTTCCACCACTGCTGCAACAATGAAGATGGCCCCATTGTGGGCGAATAAAGGATTATCGATCAATCAAATTCACTCAATGATTTCATGACAGAAGTCTGGAGTTCAACGAGGCTTTATGCACTGGTCAACACTCGTGAACATTGTTAAACATTGGTAAATATATGTAAACACTGGTAATCATGGGAGGGGGCAAAATACACATTTTATCCACAACATGGGATTAAAAATAGCCCCAACATAAACAGACAGGCTCGATCATTCACGTGTTGTTCTCCCTTTAACTCCGTGTGGCTTCCACATTATCTGACATGTAAACATTTATCAGGTGTAAAGGTCGACACGAGGCCTACTGCAAGCTAAGCTAGTCAGCCATAACAACTGCATTAATGTTGCTCTCACATACAAACAAGAGTGTGAAATACTACGTGTGACATATGGGTGATGATTCCCATCGACGTGTGAATGTTTCCATTCAATATCTGAAACTTGATCGGCTGCATCGCTCCTGTTTGTCGAACTTTAGCATTATAAGCATTAGCCACTACGGCTCGTCGACAGAATCGAGTAAACACGGGGCAAGTTAACGTTCATGAATGCTCCTTTACCTGTAGTTTACAGGAGCACCCATGGCGCCCGGGATCCTCCTTTCCCACGGCTTCACCGGAGGTTGTGAATCCATTGCGGAAAAAATAAATAGTTTATGTCCACAAAGTTGGAGACCCTGCAGCAGTGGGCCTCTCCGACCCTCTTCCTGTGGTTTACGAATCCTACTACGGCGAAACGGAAGAACCGCCACATCTCACCTCTGATTGGATAAAACCGACTGGCACGCTGTTTGTTTGTTCGCTGATGATTGGTTAGAGGGCGCACTTGGCAAGGTGACGCAGAGCCAATCAGGATCAGACTAGAGCCGATATGGGAGTCCCTAAATTGCAGACGGTTTTAATGTTAATTAGTTGATAGAGCTTTAGTATGGATGATTATTATTATTATTATTATTATTATTATTATTATTATTATTATTATTATTATTATTATTATTATTATTATTATAGAATGCACGTCTCCTCTTTGTTCAGCCGATGGTGCTGTAGCTCACAACAGAGGACTGCTGCTCTTAAAGAGACTGTCTTATTCTTATTCTACAGAATAAAAAATTTAATTAATAATTTATTAAAACTGCAGCTAGTTGCAGTAAATGCTGTTTTAATTGTAGCCTTCAGAGGCTTTTTAGTCTGAAGTCGATCAGTTAAAAGTTTTTGTGAAAAAAAAAGAAAGGCTGATTAAAAGTGAACAATTTCAGTAATTCTTTGCACAAAAACAAATAAGAGAAATAAAATTGTTGGTCTTTATAGATTACAATGATCTGATTTTAGTGGTTTACCGTTGAACCGAAACACATTCAAAAGGTTTCTGAGCTCACACGAGCAGCGTGATGCAACAGCTGAGTAAGAAAGTTTGGCTTTCTGCTCATAATCTGAGCCACACTGAGCCGTATCCTGCTGCTGCTGCTGCTGCTGATTCCCCTTCGAACGTTCACTGACACTCACAGACGTCAGAGCAGCCTGTAGTAGAAGCTTGTGAGGGGGCGGTTTGTGCAGAGAGGCCCGTGCAGAGGAGTGCGCTGTGGTTTGCAGCAGGGAGTCCTGTGATGTCAAGCGGCAGCAGGCTCACCAAGGACGACAGAAGATCCTCGTTTTGTGATCCTGCGAGGTGGGCGTGTGACACCGAGGCCGGGACTCCTTGTCACAGGTGTGCGGGTGTGACGGCCTGTGGCCGTCACTCAGTGTGGGAAGATGGTCCCGGCCTCTGCCGTGCAGATGTGACATTTTGTTCTGCCACGGCTTTGGAAGGTCAAAGGACAATAAGCGTGTCTTGCATTTAATCAGATCTACGGGAATGAAATGCGAATATCTGATCCAGGAGAAGTGGGAGTGTCACCGCGGCGCAGATATGAATGTCTGTGCTGCCGACGTCGTGCAGGCTTCTGCTTCCAGCTGATATTCTTCACTTTATTGTCAAGTTTTTGCAATCGCAACCTTTGGAAATCTGTTAAAAGCCTTAATTTATTCACTTGGAAACGCTGTTAGAGGGAATCAGGACCACGTGCTTGTAGGATTTTGTGAAAGGAAAGAAGAAGATGCCACTGAAAGGGTTGAGAAAGAAATACTGAACAGTAGACTGAGTGAAAAGTGAAGTGAAAGTGTCAGTTTCTAAACTGGTAGGAAACATTTTTCTTCTCACAATCTGCTCAGTTGATCCGTATTAAACTCAATAATGAACCAAGCCAAATACTACTTCAAGACTATACTACGCTCACCGCGCTTCAGCTCAGAGTGGATTTGTTGTCATGCCAACTTACACTTATGATCAAATCAGGGGAAAATGATTTGTATTCGTTGGATTCTTATCAGGTCGAGATTCAAAATGCAAAAAAAAAAAAAAAAAAGAAGAACAAGAAACAAGAAGAGGAAGTTGTTTAAATGAAAACTGCATTTAAACAAACAGGCTGACCAAAGCTTCAAAGACCAGAGTATTTACAGATATGAACCCCTGCTGGGTCAACTATTTTTTTAAAATTTTTTGCAAAAAAAATCACTATTATTGTAGAGGTTGGACGCATGAAGACATTTCAAATTTCCTCCTTGCTCCTCCTCCTCCTCCTCCTCCTCCTCCTCCTCCCCCTTCTCTTCTTCCTCCTCCTCTTCCAGCCTGAACTTCCACTCTTCCTGCTGTGAGTTTTTCTGGACTTCACGCTGGACTCACCTGAAAGTACATGTTACACTTCCTCCCGTGTGTGTGTGTGAGTGTGTGTGTGTGTGTGTGTGTGTGTGTGTGTGTGTGTGTGTGTGTGTGTGTGTGTGTGTGTGTGTGTGTGTGTGTGTGTGTGTGTGTGTGTGTGTGTGTGTGTGTGTGGCTTCTAACAGGCAGTAACTAGGAATTCATCAAATCACCGTACAAAAGGATGTTGTTGTGAGATGACTCTTCATCAATTTCAATGTGTCTGCTGTGTGAACAGTCAATTTGTATGTATAAATACAAGCATTATACTTTCATATGTGACTCTGTGGCGCAATGGTAGCGCATCTGACTCCAGATCAGAAGGTTGCGTGTTCAAATCACGTCAGGGTCAATATCTTTGTTTCTGATGATAACCTCTTTGGTTTCAGGTGACGACATGTCACCCAGGATTACCAATCAACAGTTACTCTGTCTAGTAAGGTTTCCTTGATGACTTGTTAATTGATACCATTGAAACAGCAGCTGTTGTCTTCCTCACTGATCAGCTGTTGAGCTATAAGACAACTTTGGCTGCGTTCCCACTACAAGCAACTGCAACCCAATTCAGATTTTCTTCCCACAAGTGACCCATATTCCATCTATTTTGTGGCTGAGTGAACGTTGTAATTAGACCCAGACCTCGATCATATGTGGTACCCAGTGGGATATATCTTGGAGGGATTTCAATGTGTCTGCAGTGTGAACGGTCAATTTATATGTATAAATACAAGCATTATATTTTCATATGTGACTCTGTGGCGCAATGGTAGCGCGTCTGACTCCAGATCAGAAGGTTGCGTGTTCAAATCACTTCAGGGTCAATATCTTTGTATCTGATGATAACCTCTTTGGTTTCAGGTGACGACATGTCACCCAGGATTACCAATCAACAGTTACTGTCTAGTAAGGATGGATGATTTGTTAATTGATACCATTGAAACAGCAGCAGTTGTCTTCCTTACTGATCAGCTGTTGAGCTATAAGACAACTGTGGCTGCGTTCCCACTACAAGCAACAGCAACCCAATTCAAATTTTCTTCCCACAAGTGACCCATATTCCATCTATTTTGTGGCTGAGTGAACGTTGTAATTAGACCCAGACCTCGATCATATGTGGTACCCAGTGGGATATGTCTTGGATGGATTTCAATGTGTCTGCTGTGTGAACGGTCAATTTGTATGTATAAATACAAGCAATACCCTTATATATGTGACTCTGTGGAGCAACGGTAGCGTGTCTGACTCCAGATCAGAAGGTTGTGTGTTCAAATCACGTCAGGGTCAATATTCTCTATAGAGCCCGTTTTGCTGCTTTTGATTGGTACGGATGTAAGGCCACAGGAACTGTCAATCATGGTGATAGCTTAGCGGTAGCATAGCAGTCCTTTGCTTACATGACAAAAGCTGATTGTTGGGTGATGATTGGTTAGAAGGAGCACTCGGCAAGGTGACGCAGAGCCAATCAGGATCAGAGTAGAGCCGATGTGGGAGTCACCTTAGCAGACTATTTGGTGTTGGTTTTAATGTTAATTAGTTGATAGAGCTTTAGTATGGATTATTATTATTATTATTATTATTAAATGCACGTCTCCTCTTTGTTCAGCAGATGGTACTGTAGCTCACAACAGAGGACTGCTGCTCCTAAAGAGGCTGTCTTATTCTTATTCTTATTCTTATTCCTTCTATCAATGTTAAAAATGCACTTCTCCTTTATGTCCAGTAGGTGGTGGTGCTGCTCGTGCTTCAGTTTATGACGTGTGCTCTCAGGGACTTTCCCTCCATCCTTTAAGAATGTTGGATGGAAGGAGTACAGCACACAACACAGATTTATCTAATTCAAATGAACTCTCAGAAGTTGAACTGTAGAGAAACACCAACACCGGCCGCGAGGCTTGAGTGGAGTTCAAACTCAAACGCACATCAGCAAGTTGAAAAGTAAAATTGTCAAGCGTAGAGGGTTAAAACCTACATGTGTGGGGTTCCAATCTTACCCATAGGATGACATTGAAAAGTCTAAGTTTATAACAGAATAAAAAATAAAATGAATAATTCATTAAAACTGCAGCTAGTTGCAGTAAATGCTGTTTTAATTGTAGCCTTCAGAGGCTTTTTAGTCTGAAGTCGATCAGTTAAAAGGTTTTCTGAAAAAATAGAAAAGCTGATTAAAAGTGAACAATTTCAGTACTTCTTTGCACTAAAACAAATAAGAAAAATAAAATTGTTGGTCTTTATAGATTACAATGATCTGATTTTAATGGTTTACCGTTGAACTGAAAACACATTCAAAAGGTTTCTGAGCTCACACGAGCAGCGTGATGCAACAGCTGAGTAAGAAAGTTTGGCTTTCTGCTCATAATCTGAGCCACACTGAGCCGTATCCTGCTGCTGCTGCTGCTGCTGCTGCTGCTGATTCCCCTTCGAACGTTCACTGACACTCACAGACGTCAGAGCAGCCTGTAGTAGAAGCTTGTGAGGGGGCGGTTTGTGCAGAGAGGCCCGTGCAGAGGAGTGCGCTGTGGTTTGCAGCAGGGAGTCCTGTGATGTCAAGCGGCAGCAGGCTCACCAAGGACGACAGAAGATCCTCGTTTTGTGATCCTGCGAGGTGGGCGTGTGACACCGAGGCCGGGACTCCTTGTCACAGGTGTGCGGGTGTGACGGCCTGTGGCCGTCACTCAGTGTGGGAAGATGGTCCCGGCCTCTGCCGTGCAGATGTGACATTTTGTTCTGCCACGGCTTTGGAAGGTCAAAGGACAATAAGCGTGTCTTGCATTTAATCAGATCTACGGGAATGAAATGCGAATATCTGATCCAGGAGAAGTGGGAGTGTCACCGCGGCGCAGATATGAATGTCTGTGCTGCCGACGTCGTGCAGGCTTCTGCTTCCAGCTGATATTCTTCACTTTATTGTCAAGTTTTTGCAATCGCAACCTTTGGAAATCTGTTAAAAGCCTTAATTTATTCACTTGGAAACGCTGTTAGAGGGAATCAGGACCACGTGCTTGTAGGATTTTGTGAAAGGAAAGAAGAAGATGCCACTGAAAGGGTTGAGAAAGAAATACTGAACAGTAGACTGAGTGAAAAGTGAAGTGAAAGTGTCAGTTTCTAAACTGGTAGGAAACATTTTTCTTCTCACAATCTGCTCAGTTGATCCGTATTAAACTCAATAATGAACCAAGCCAAATACTACTTCAAGACTATACTACGCTCACCGCGCTTCAGCTCAGAGTGGATTTGTTGTCATGCCAACTTACACTTCTGAGCAAATCAGGGGAAAATGATTTGTATTCGTTGGATTCTTATCAGGTCGAGATTCAAAATGCAAAAAAAAAAAAAAAAAAAAAAAGAAGAACAAGAAACAAGAAGAGGAAGTTGTTTAAATGAAAACTGCGTTTAAACAAACAGGCTGACCAAAGCTTCAAAGACCAGAGTATTTACAGATATGAACCCCTGCTGGAAGGGGTCAACTATTTTTTTTTTGCAAAATATTCACTATCGTTGTAGAGGTTGGATGCATGAAGACATTCCAAATTTGAAGGATCCTTGAAGGTCATGGGGCAAAAACTAAAGTGTTAAACCTGCAAAAAAAAAAAAATCACCCGAGCCGGTCTGTCAGTGAAGACATATAGTATGTGGCCAAACCTCTCCTCTCACACCGCAGTCTGGCTCATTTCCACTTTTCAGAGACTGAGAGATCGAAGCAAGTTTTAATTTCTGACGCGAAAAGATCTGAGCTGGAGCTCGTGTTTCTGACTGTGGGATCCAGCTGCTTTGGTCAGTGGAGGTCTTTTGAAGCTGCGTTCACACCCTGATTATGATCCGCCGTCGCATGATGTCAATTCTTACAAACTCGATTTAAGCTTTATGCAATTAACACTCCGTGTTGTGTATAAAGTTCACTGCTGTGCCTCCTCACCATGAAGTACGATGGAGGAACCATCATGATTTGGGGCTGCTATGTAAATGTATCAGCGCATCTTGAAATAACTTGTTTCTGTTGTCGCTCGGCACATCTGTAGCGAGGAGGAGGAGGAGGAAGAGGAGGAGGCGGAGATTACGGTGAATGATGGGCTGTGTGAGAGAAGTTTTGCAGCAGACCGGGACTGCATGTGACCGGTGACGTTCCCCTGACACTGTGCTTCTCCTCCTCTTCCTCCTCCTACATCTCCTCCCACTTCTCTTCCTCCTCCTCCTCCTCCTCCTCCTCCTCCCCCTTCTCTTCTTCCTCCTCCTCTTCCAGCCTGAACTTCCACTCTTCCTGCTGTGAGTTTTTCTGGACTTCACGCTGGACTCGCCTGAAAGTACCTGTTACACTTCCTCCCGTGTGTGTGTGTGTGTGTGTGTGTGTGTGTGTGTGTGTGTGTGTGTGTGTGTGTGTGTGTGTGTGTGTGTGTGTGTGTGTGTGTGTGTGTGTGTGTGTGTGTGTGTGTGTGTGTGTGTGTGGCTTCTAACAGGCAGTAACTAGGAATTCATCAAATCACCGTACAAAAGGATGTTGTTGTGAGATGACTGCTCTTAACAACTTCCATCGACGGTTCACTCTTTGTTTCTGACTTCAGGAGGTTAACTTAACGTTTTATTAGTCGGTGCTTGTAGAAGAAAGTTCATATCAAGTCGTCTGTATGTGGACAATTCAGAAGCTATTGGACCTTCTGCATTGTCTTCTCTGTAAAGCTCATGTGGTCGGATGTATTCAGGAGACGAGGCCAAGTTTGCACAGTTGGTTGGTCACAAAAATGTAATTTGTAAATATTTAATAGAATTATTTTGAAAATAAATATTTCCAAAAATCCCTTTTGTTTTTGTGTTAATTGGGAAACATTGTCAGGAGAGGAGACGTCAGCATGGGGAGGCCCAAATAGGCTGAATGCTGAATATTCAGGCCGATTCAAAGGAGGCATCTGTCATTACTGTTTTCCTTCTTATGTGACTCTGTGGCGCAATGGTAGCGCGTCTGACTCCAGATCAGAAGGTTGCGTGTTCAAATCACGTCAGGGTCAATATCTTTGTTTGTATCTGATGATAACCTCTTTGGTTTCAGGTGAGGACGTGTCTCACAGGATTACCAATCAACAGTTACTGTCCAGTAAAGTTTCCTTGATGACTTGTTAATTGAAACCATTGAAACAGCAGCTGTTGTCTTCCTTACTGATCAGCTGTTGAGCTACAAGACAACTTTGGCTGCGTTCCCACTACAAGCAACTGCAACCCAATTGTGATTTTCTTCCCACAAGTGACCCATATTCCATCTATTTTGTGGCTGAGTGAACGTTGTAATTAGACCCAGACCTCGATCATATGTGGTACCCAGTGGGATATGTCTTGGATGGATTTCAATGTGTCTGCAGTGTGAACGGTCAATTTGTATGTATAAATACAAGCATTATACTTCCATATGTGACTCTGTGGCGCAATGGTAGCGCGTCTGACTCCAGATCAGAAGGTTGTGTGTTCAAATCACATCAGGGTCAATGTTCTCTATAGAGCCTGTTCTGACAGTTTTTTTTAGATTTTGATTGGTACGGATGTGAGGCCACGGGAACTGTCAATCATGGCGATAGCTTAGCGATAGCATAGCAGTCCTTTGCTTACACGACAAATAAAAATGACAAAACATGGTGGAGCCGTCTACAAACGTCCACGCCGCAGAGCAACACAGAGGTTTGAAATGGAATACAGCGTCATTTAAAACTCACACGGGGTTTAAGGTTTATACTAGCCCTGTTAGCGGCTAAAATTAGCAGAGGTGGCTGTGGGGACGACAACACAGGAGACCAATGTTAGTTAACCCTAACCCTAACCCCTCAAAAACAAAACACTTTGAAAGCTGTTTGTTTTGTTAATTTCCATTCATTGACACGTCAGAAATGTAGGTGGTAATTTGTTGGAGGTGAACTTCTTCTTCTTCTTCTTCTTCTTCTTCTTCTTCTTCTTCTTCTTCTTCTTCTTCTTCTTCTTCTTCTTCCTCTTTGCGGGATTAGCGCGCAGGAATAAAGGCAGGATGGCTGCTCACTTTCACTCGGCTATAAAACAAGATGCGTACAAACAATGTGGATCTCTGTAAAGTGCAGGTATACTCTGTTACCGGTCAAACATCGGAGGGATTTTCCCCGGCTCTGAAACATGAGTTACGTCTTGCAGCCGGGAGCCGCTTTAGCTGCACATCTGCACGACACCTATAATTAAAATGTGCTGCAGGAAGTTTGCAAATTGTAGGATGAGTGGATGGAGGTAATAAGCGCTCTGGCGTGTATCGCAGTGCAGTTTTGGCTCAGTGAAGTGGAAAAAAAATATATATATGAGAGGTTTGTGTCATTGGCAAATCAAGGTGATCGGCATTAAATAAAGTACACGCCCCAGAAGGTCTCATGATATTGTGAATCAGTGACGTTAAAATCACACTTTCACTTAGAGTCCGGGGATGATGTATTTGCCCCGTGGTAACCTCGATCCGATGTTGGTGAGGTGGCTGGGTTCAGGTGGAGCGTGTGACCAAACGTTGGCATTGTCAGCGAAGAATCAAATTAAACTCAAGGAAGAAAAAAGAAGAGGGGGAGGTTAGGGGAGGAGACAGAGCAGCAGAGAGGAGGGGCATTACTGGAAATAGGTGGCTAAACAGGTCGAGCTCGGCTTTTCCAGGACATGGTGAGGAAATGCTGAGAGACTCGCTGCAGCGGCGAGGACCGTTTCACCACACACACACACACACACACATACACACACACACACACATACACACACACACACGTGCACACACACACTCGCACAAACTTGCATGTAGTATTTGCTCAGGCTTGCCACCAATGCAGCCCCCATGCAGAAGTACAATCCTTCAGTTGTTGCGTGATGTCCACACGGTGGCAAACTTTCTGAGTCCGATCTTATCTGATGTCGCAACACTTTTGTTTCATTGCACGTTTTAATCATAGGATCAGCATTTAATCACCATATCAAAAGGTTGCAGAATTTCCTCCAGCACGTGGAGTAACCGGCAACAGTGAACTGGATTGATGTCAGGAAACATTGACACCATCATCGTTTTAATGTTATACAAACAGCAACATCATATCAACCAGAGATCTACTACTCTTATGACCAGCGGAGCCATTTTGACCCACTTTCTATTCCACAAATCTTCCCTTCACAAACCACTCACAATCTAGCTTCAACTTTTTTTTGTGCTTTTTTTGACCAAAACTTGATTGCATGAAACATTTATGAATATTAAAACATATAAATATTTTTGCTGTATTACTTAAGAGTTTTAGACATTTTGCTAGTGTTTGCTGTTTCAGCCAATATAGTGATTTTTTAAAATGTATTTTCATCAGTTTAATGATTTTTCAGCCGTCATCTTAGCTTCTTTCACCATTTCAGGTGTTTCAAGCATGTGAGCAATATTCACTATTTTAGCTATTAGAGCCATTTTAGCAGTTTTAGTCATTACAGCTTTTTTTTTTAATTTAAATTATTTAAGTGGCTTAAGCAGTTTTTGCCATTTTAGCAGTTTAAGCCATTTTAATTGCGCGTGCTATTTTAGCTGCAATACTTTTGTTTTAGTTAAAATGGCTTTTTTTCTTTAGCAGATTTAGCTATTTTGCCATTACAGCTTTTGTTTTATTAAGCTGTTTCAGCCATTTTAGCTATTTTCACTAGTTTAGCTATTTGAGCCATTTTAGCATTTTTAGTCATTACAGATTTTTAGAAATTATTTGACGAGCAGCTTTAGGCATTTTAGCTGTTTAAGCCATTTTGATTGTGCTTGCTATTTTAGCAGCAACAGCCATTTTATTGGCTTTGGTTGTTTTAGTCATGAAAGATTTTTTATTTTTATTTCTATGGCTGCTTTATATTTTAGTCATTGCAGTTTCTTTTGAGCTGGTTTAGTCATTTTCGCTGTTTTAATAGTTCCAGAGGTTTTTGGCAGTTTAGCAATTTCTGTCATTTTCACCGTTTCAGCCAAAATAGCCATTTCACATGTTTTAGGAATTTTAGGTTTTTCGCTGTTGCAGCCATGTCTAATTTATTCATTTAAGCTGCTTTGACCATTTTAGTTTTCATAGCCATTTCAGCTGTATTACCAACTTTATCATTTATAATTGTATTAGTCACTACTTGTTTTTTTTTTTTTTTACTTGTTTTAGCCATAATATCTGTAGCTATTTTACTATTATAACCTCATTTTATTTCAGCCATTTCATTTTGTTTAAACCATTTTATGCTTTCGTAGCACTTTCACTTTCACCGTCTAATTATTTGGTGTGTGGATGTGATGAATTTTTGTTTGGGAGTCATTTCAAAGTGCAAGAAAAGAGATTAAACTAACTGAAATCAACGTACTTATTTACAAAGAATAAATTAATTGACTCTTTGGGCTCATCAGGCTCAAAAACCCATAAGTTTAAGAACAATTGTAATCGTTCAATGAGATATAATTTAACCTAAAACCTGTGCGTGTGTTGTTGACAGCGTCATGTGTGCTGAGGTTAAATTCAGTGTGGTTCCACTCAGCGAGGCAGGAAGTCAGTGGCAGACTGCATTTCTTTTTACTCCCAATACCAGTGAACACAAACATCTGTAAGCACATCCTGGGTTCCTTGGTAATGACATTTCAGGAACCACTAAAAAGCTTTGATCAAAACCCGATTAGAATTAAAAAAACAACAACAACAAAACCAACGGAAGAAGCAATAGAAAAATTATTTGGTGTTTCATCTGTACCTCTCTACTTTCACTTTTCATCATTTTGTGACAAAATTAACTCAAATAAAATCAAATAGGGAAATCTTGAGGCTCGATTACTATAAATTTATCATAAAATTAAATAAAACAAAAAAAATCATGCAGAAATAAATGTTATTTTCAGACTCCGCTCATACGTTTTTAATCACGAGTTCATTAAACAACGAGCACAAATCACGTCCTAAATGCGTAAGTGACTTGAATAATGACGTTTTGGAACTGTGTCAGCACTAAAACCCTTGTGGAGATTCAGTTTTAGATTCGGGCCAAAGCCGTTGCCCGAACAGTTACTTTTTTACCAAACTCCTGTTTGTTCAGGAATTGAGAGCATTTTCCCACTGATGGAACTGCTCGGCTGAACTGAATGAGACGCAAATGACACAAATAAGAAAAGTCTAACTCAGGCAGGCATTTCAAAGTAACACAGATTTCCCAGTTGTGACTGCTGGAGTAAACTGGACCATCCAGTCTAACCTAAAAGGTGCAATATGCAAACTCCACACAGAAAATTCCACAATATCGGACCGTATATTGTTAAGAGGTGGACGCACCAACCACGGCACCATAAAGCCTCTATCCAAGTGAATAATTCTATTTTATTTCTCAGTAAAATTGCCACTACCTCACTTGTTACATCAACTTCCACAGCAACTTGTGTGAGTGCGTGGTTGTGTGTGTGGAACATATATAATAATGCAGATAGACTCCATGATCTGTTATTATTTCCCTCTATGCAAACTTCTCGTTATGCGTGATGTGCGTTTGTGAAAATCCCCAATGTGACACACTGAATAAACGACAAAAGGTATAGAAACAGGAGACTGTTTATTAAGAACCGAGCTTGTAAAAACACAAAGTAGTCATCAAAATATATAAATTCATTACAAGTAAGAAATTTTATCAGACAGGGCCAGGCTGGATGTGTTTGTCCACTATCAGACGTGCACCATCAGCCCTTGAGCGAGACGCTTCGGGAAAAACGTATAAAAGAACACAATAAAACATGGAGCTGACATCTGCATGTGTAAAACCCTCCAGTTAACACATGCGATGGCTGGGATGACATAGTCATTACAAGGTAAAGACACCACTCAACGTGCCTCCACCCACTCCCTCAATGGAAGCTTCAGTACCGTGCCAGTTCATGAGGGTTTCAGCACTGTTGCTTTCACTCTCAGGTTTGGCTGACATGTATGAACAGAGTGCACTTGTGAACAACTTAAAAAAAAAGAAAAGAAAACCCAAGACGACAGTAACAGTCTTTACCTGACAGCTTTAAGTGAAAATAATTAGAAAAAAGAGACTCATGCTGTATTTTACAGTTTATGCGTAAATAAATTCCCCCCCCTCCAAATGAAGAATTGACTGTACAGAATGTTGACAGTGATGAACATCTCATGAAAAGACAGCAAAAGTAGTACATTCACTTAATGGGGCGATATAACGCTGTTCAACAAAGTGGTCATTGCATCTCAAGGTTTGGATCTTCCACCTCGGGGAAACCAGCTGATTTCATGCAAGCTCAGTTTTACCCACCGGTTTGGAGATCCAACCAAACAAATAAATAGACACGTAACTCATCAACTCATCAAACGTCGCCACACACCTTCCTCATAACATTTAGTAATGAAAATGTCTCGCCTTGAGTTTACCAATGGAGACTTGCCAAATGTCAGGCCAGGTGAACAATCAAAGTCACAATGTCGTCGTGTTTGGTAAAGACGGAAGCCTTCCGGTCGAGGTCTTCTCAAGAGGAAACTTGCATGATGTCGGAACCCAATGCATCTGGATCCAACTTGACAATCCAAGCATATGAGAACGACGAGTCTGCTGAGCCTGATTGCATTTGGGCAAAAATTGACTGACGGTACCAGAAAGATTCTCCTTTCAGTTGCTCTGCCGAGTTGCCTTCATCCAGTCGGCCACAGTTGCAAAGTGGCCTCCCGGAGCTATGTTGTTGTTTGCATAAGGATTCTGCAAACTTCCCAGAGGCTGCGTGATGCCGCTACAGTCTTGTCTCATCGGATCCATGCTGGTGCCATTGCTCATAGCACGAGGAACCAGGTTGGTGTAAGTATTTCCTTGGCTCGGGGACGGCATGAGCGCACCGTGGCTCTCTTGCCCCACGGTAATCTCCTGCTTCAGGTGGAAGCCAGGCTGAGCCCCACCTCCAATCACGCCCTTGAGAAAATCTTCCCCGTCCATCTCCTCGATAAAGGGGAACGACCCTCCTCCACCTCCAGACCCCGATCCGTTGAATGTGTTCTGTGCGGCATTGTGGGCACCGTAACCGGACCACATGGTCTGGAGACCGTGGTTCTGGGTGCCCAAGATGTTCTGAGCTTGAGTGTCGGGGGCGAGCACCTCCTGTTGACGCTGCTGGTGGAAGACGGACTGGGACTCTGACTGGCTCATGGCGGGGGGCTGACACTGGCTCAGTATTTGGGCCTGAGGAACTGAATCCAAACACTGCAAGTCCCGGATGGAGAGCTGAGGAAGCCCGCTGTTCTCGCAGGTGTTGTGAGAATAACCAGACGTGCGGTTTGTTTGTTGCCTGCTGCCGTTGGGACGCGGCTGACTGCCCCCGGATGGGTTTATGGTCACCGTGTCCATTGAGAGTGCCGGGTTAGGGTTCGCCCACTGGTGGCTCATTTGTAAAGTGGACGCCTGAGAGGTCATCATCACATTCTGGGGAGTCGGCTGGTAATGCTGGTTGAACACGATGGGTGGTTGCTGCATGGCGCCCTGGGCCTGCCTCAGATAGACGTTGCCCATATCTAAAAAACAAAGTGACTTTGAGTTGGATAGCAGTACCGTACTATCTTTGATTAAACGTTTGCAAACAGCAATCTCATCTCGTCCACTTGAGGAGAACTAACTTACCTTTGCGCATGTGACTCATGGTACTCTGTGGCACTGCCTTCGGCCGATTCATGGCCAAGCCTGTGAAAGGATTACCAAGGGAGGGGCAAAACACAGTTGGTGAATGGTTGCTGTGTGAATCTTGAGGCAAAACTAAAAAGTGTGTTTGGTTCAGGTCAGGCCGCACATCACTGTAGTGTGTAGGTGTCTTGGCATCTTAGTATTCTGTCTTTTTTTGTGGAATTAAAATTTTCTATTACTTCTTCATGCTTGTATGTTTAACTGAGGGTCTAAATTGGCTGTAGGTGCAAAGGTGTGCATGTGTATGACGGCCTGTCTCAGTTGTTACTCAGTACAGGTTTGTCTAGGGTGTACCCCAAGGCATCAGACATAGTTGAGTTGTCAGGTGTGTGGGTTAAGCTCAATCGTACGACGCTCCTGCTTCGTCAGTACTTCTGTACGCCAGCAGGATAAACCGATATTTTGGCTTTACTTTAGAACAGTTAGAAGATACCCCTCCATCTTTATACTGAGTCTGACTGTATGTTGTTTTTTTTTACCTGATAATCCTGATATCTTCATCAAGTGCTCCCTTCTGCGCTTCTTCTCATTGCAGCCGTAAGGATCTGGAGCAAAAAAATGCCAAGGTCACGTACCGAACATCACTGAAAGCGACCAATCTCCAAAGAGAACCGACGATGGTTCGAGGTATCATGGAAAATGATTCCCGCTCACCTTTGTCATCGGGCAGATATCTGAAATCCATCGGTTGGCTGACCTCCTGATCGGAGGGTCGGCGCAGCTGCATCTGCACAGTGACAGACTCTGTGATGGAGGTGTTGTAGTAGGACGGGGTCTTGAAGACGATGGCCACCTGGCGATGAACATCAGCCTGTGAGAAGGAGCCTTTGGCCTCCCAGCCGTCGGCGGAAAAGAATCGCACCTCAATGTCGTCTGGAGAAAAGAGTTTCAATGGGATGACAGGAGGAGAAGACTGAGTCAAACATGCAAAGAGGTGGCCGCTGAGGATGTGGAAAGTAAAATGGATGGATGGATTGAATGAAGATGACAGAAAACAGATAGAAACTTTATGAGCGTTCGTAAGACTAACATGTATTATCTAGTAACATGCAAAAACAAAAAAAAACACAGATAGTTTATACCTTTTTGGACTTTGTCGCACAGTAAAAAGATCTCGTCTCCTCCTTTAACACTGCCACTGTTGCGGTTGACCCGACAGATCCTCAGTTCTGCTGTGTTTGGGGCTCCTGGACAAGCAGAAACAGGGCGTCAATGCACAAACTGACAAGTGAAAGAAAAAGACTCTGGTTTGTTGACTCTGAAGGGAACCACATTCAGTTGAAGCCTCGCCGGGCTCGGTCGCATGTCACATGGCTGCTGTCAGAAGAGGAAGTGCTCCATGGTAACGGTGTAGTTTGAGGGTTAGTGTGTTAAAGAACTTCCCCTTTGTGTGCAGGGAACTGTGAACCGGTTCACTATGTTCTGTGTTTGTGACAGCGTTGAGACAACTGGACACACGTACACAAGTCTGTGCAAACACAACTTGCTACCTATGTAGCAATTCTTACGCAGTATCACTGACATTAGAACACGGAGAGAGAAAGAAACGTATATGTGAAATCCACAAGATGCTGGAATGTATTCATCATGTATGCCTGCGTGTAACTTTCTAATAACGTTTTGTCAAATACAATCTTCTGGTGGGACTGTGTGTTAGGTTTTCAGAAATAGCTATGCTTCATATCCAAATTGTTTAAAATAAATAAATAAACTAATAATAATAATAATAATAATAATAATAATAATAATAATAACCTAGAAAATAGTTGTAGAAAACCTCACTTTTTCATTTTGTTCTGGGGACGGAGTGACTCAACTCACCCTCTTATGTTTTGAAATGGTATTGCGACACATAAGCGCTGAGGGTTTTGCGTTAGCATGTGCACAGCAGCAGGATATGAAATGTACCTGATCTCAGAGGGCCTGTCTACACATTGCCAGAAAATCAATCTGATGGCTTGTCGGGTGGAAACGTCTCCAGCACTCACTGTTGTCGTAGATGGGGTTGCTGACGATGGGGTTGAGAGCTTGAGTGTACTGGCCGTTGGCATCCTGCAGGAAGACCTGGATGCAGAGTCGAACCACGTTCAGGTTGTACTCCTCCGTCTGCAGCAGCGCCTCTCGTGGCACTGCAGTCAAACAGAAAAATGGGTATCATAGCAGTTAGATGTTTCTTTTTTCATTAAAATGGCCGGCTCAAGCATTCTTCACCTTCAACCTTTTATTGCCTTGTTTGATACCCCACGAAAACACGACGTGAAGAATCGGATGAAAATACATTCAGCAGAAGCTTGTTCCATTTTCGTGGTAGTAACCTCAAACTTAGTGGAATGGAAATCGTCAGAGTACTGAGAACAGGCGACTGCGGTAAGAGTCTCCCACACCGTGCACAGGTAAGCTGTGAAACCAAATAAGGCTTCGACTCTGACCACTAACTGTGACGAACAAGATCTGAGACTCAACTACTGTTGGCAGGGTTATTACGAGTAAAAGCAGCAAAAAGAAAGCCAGAGAGTTCATATTCGATCGGGACTAAACTTAGTTCAAAGTCATGAGCGTCAACCGAAAGACATTTCTTCAGTTTGAGCGAACAGATCATCCTCTCTGTAAAAGCCTAGTGTCGTCCACATCATGGCACAGTGATCCTGCAAAGCAACAACTTGAAGCATGAAGGATAAACTACTGAAACATAGTTGAAGTAAAAGCCATTCTGGAGTAGATTGATAGAAGAGTTTTGCTAAAATCCGGGAGAGAAGTTATGCCTGAACTTGAAAAGGCTCGTTTATGCACCGATAATGTGCAGCGGGAGAGATCCGAAACAGTTTTATAAAAGAAGAATAAGACTATTTATATAATCTGAGTGATTTGACTGCAGCAGTCGAAGGTGCGTCGACTGAATACCAAGTGTAGACAGAGATATGTACCGACAACCTCTGGATCAAGACAAACACATCATAGATAAAAGTTTTCTAACATGTTCAGCCCACATCTACACAAACACACACGCGCACTCATACAAACACACAGCGTCACACGTCTCGCCCCCAGAGGCAACACGCAAACACACACCTTGCAGGGACCCTTTTTCACTGTCAGACGCCCTCACAGCGGGCTTTCACACCGCCCACACTGCCCTTCCTTCCATCTCTCTACTCGTATCTCCGGTGGAGGCCGTGCCCGCCCACAGCGTGACGCTCTCCGCGACGTCACCCTCCAAACTGGAAACATCTGACGAGGCTCCACGAGGCTCCACGAGTGACCACAACGGCTCCGGGCGTGTGTGAAAGTGGTGGGACTCGAGCAGGTGTCTCACTCTAAGTCTACACGCGCATGTAAACACAGATAGCCTGCATACCACGGTAATAATGCGGGGATATTCCCCCACACAGGCTGAGTTCGACATAAACAGCTCTGATATTAGATATCAGATTGAGTTCAAACATGCCTGCATGTCTCCAGCTTTTGCAACAATTCATCACATCGGCTTGTTAAAAAAAAAAAAAAGTCTCCTTTCAAAGATGTACAAGACCAAGTCTGTGCTAATAAGCAGAAAATACGAGAACACAAGTTAATGTTCTTCAGAGCTACAAAATGCTGCAAAAATGTGTAATTCTAAGCATTACAACAAAAGTAAGGTTAAATGACAGCAGGTCTTCACTATGAGCTTCAGTCGATGTGTCACTGTGAAGACGATTCCACCTGCTGGGATGAATAATGAATACTTCACTGTGAGACTGTGAGGAAAAACCTTTCCTTTTTATCATTTCCAATGCAAATACATTCACAGGATTCAATGAATCCAGGCAAGCATCCAAACTAGTTAACCATTGCATTAGCTCAGGAGCACTCGGAGAAAGCATTGTCTGTGCACACCTTTCACCACCATTCCATGAATGCAGGTGAAAAAAAAAAAATCAGCCTGCAGAAAAGAAACATAATTTAAATAAGGAAGTATACTTTTTAATTTCACAGTATTTGTGTGTGTTACTGGACTAAGAAAGTATTGAAGCATCAAATGCCTCCAGTCCAGACCACAAAATATCTGTTATTATTTGACAAGATTAAAAGCAACCTTTGACTGCTGAGCAGCTTTCAGAACTACACCATTTTGTTTTCACACTTCCTCAAATGTTCAGGAGTTTTTAGCGAGCTGGTACAAAACCAACACACTCTATTGTCCCAACGTTTCGTCAAACTCAAAATCTGTATTCAATCTGTGTTGCGACAATGAGCCGTTCTGTGGTTGGTCTTTAGTAGGTATTGAACTTAGATGAGCCATAACATTAGGACCAAGTGTCTTACGTTGACAATCAGCAGGTTGGACATTATTCAATCGTAAGTTAAGATTTGGTCCTGAAAGTTGATGTTAGTTAATATTTGAAAGCTTAATTAAAAGAAATAAAGAAATCACAGAAACTGCAGCTCTTGTGGGTTTTCCTGGTCGGCAGAGGTCAGGAAAAGAAGAAATATTGGCGAGTAGTGACAAGATCATGCACGGGTGGAAACTGATACAGACTTAGATTATCTTAAAAATCTTTTGAGAACCTCTTAGTGACGTGAAACAGAAGTCTGGTAGATCCATGGCTCGATGGGTTCGAGCAGTTTGATCACCAGGAAGAACAAACTGGGCAGGCGGTCATAATGTTCCGGCTGATTTTATGTACGATTCCACCCTGATATGAAATTCTAAATTTTCAAACAACACTCCAAGCCCTGCAGCCTGCTGCTGCTCAAGCTCAGGTTTCCGTCGGGTCATCAGGTTTGGCGGCAGTGGGCTCGCAGGTGCAGGGAAAGTGGGTTGCGGTGGAAAGACGCCCGGGCCGAGACGCCGGGGCTGCGGGGCGGCGTGTGAGGAGGTGGGCGTCAGCTGTTAGCCTGACCGTGGGAGTAGAAATGTGAGCGCAACCAAGAAGAAGGAGGCAGGTGACAAGCCTCATCGCAAAAAGCCTCCCCGCTGCATGACTCACACTCTTTAACCACCTGCGTGGAGGCAAATCGCTGCGGGTTTCTGCATGCAACTGTTACATCATTGCAGGACTGCGTGCTGTCAAGTGTTCTGGCAACGCCGCTGCAGATGTGCATGGACATCAGGCCCAAATGAAAATCGAAAACATCCGTTCACGAAAGTTCTTTCACTGCGTGAAGTCCAGCGGTGTTCTGAACACGCTTGTGTCATTTTCCGCACAGCAAAAACAAGAGATTTTCTTCACACGTTCTGAAAACTGTCGCGACGCCGACACGAGACACTGCAGCTTTTAAACGAACGCTCAGCCGGCCTTCCAGATGGAGCTTCGATGACTCTACATGCATGACGCCCCTACGTCTTATCTTTGGTCCTCAGCACAGGAAGCAGCTGAGTTTCGCAGCAGAAGTAAACTAAAGAGAGGAAGGCTTGATTCAGCTGCCCCTGCAGCCTGCGCCCAAACCAAAGGACGCGTCGACGAATCCACCTCCAGCCAGAGAGCTTCACCTCCACCTGAACGATTGTGCAAACTGCCCGCCTGACTGTCTTTCAAAAGAACTCCGGTCCCACTATGTCACTTCAGCAGATGAATGTTCAGTTGGCCATGATTAAATCAGAATAAAGAAAACTCTTGTAACGATGGTTGCCATTGCCAATCGTGTTATTTTACCTGGACGTTTGATAAGTTGAGAGAAATTATAAAAAAGTTTAAAATGGCTTCAAAAAGAGGTTAAAAAAAAGTAAAAGAGCTAAAATAGTTATGGTTAAGACAGCTAAACCCACGAGAAAATGTAATAAAGAAATACAGCCAAAATAGTTAAAATCAGGGATCGTTAAAATGAGCTAACATTGCTAAAACTGCTATAATGGCTCAAAGTGGCTAAAGTTGCTCGGAGTGACTAAAAGCAAAGTCAAAGAGGTGAAAAAACAGCTAAATGGATAAAAACTGAACCAGCTAAAAGAGCTAAAATGGCTAAAACTACTCGACGAAGATGATTTACAAACTCCGCAAAGGAGTCTCATGGACTTAAAATGACTTAAAACAGCTCAAATAAAAGGGCAAACAAGCTAAAATCGTAACAAACGACTAAAACCACTGGAAATGTGAATAAGAGAAACGGCCAAAATGACTAAACTTGCTAAAAAGGTCAATGTGAAAAGAGTCAAAACAGCTAAATTCAGCAGCTAAAAACTGCATTTTTCTTTTTTTTTTTATCCAAAAAGTCTCCGTACTTGACCAGAATTCAAACTTCAAAACTTAATATATGTTCAGCAAAACTTTATATCCAACTTTGAGTTGGATTCATGTTGAAGATAAAACATGTTTTGCGGCCGGAGGTGAACTTTATCATTGGACTCCTTGTTGTTGGAACCGGCAGCAGAAACGCTCTGCAGCTCGGCGACGGGATAGAGAAGTAGTCAGAGACGCTCAGCGGACTGTGGACGCCGCTAGAGACGTGTCCCCCGCTGCTGCAGAAAGCATCTGTCTCAACCTGACGGTGAAGCTTCCACGTCCCTCCTCGGTTTTCCAGACCTGTGAAGCCTTTCATCGGAGCCGGGGAAGCCCCCTCGCTGCAGTCCCGCCCCCCCACTCTCTATAATGAATCCTGCATTCCCAGCTCTCACGTGGCATCCTGCACGGCGCTGAATTGAGCAACTGTGACCAAGAATGGGGAAGTGGGCTCGACGCCTGTTTGTACACGAGCGGACGGAGCGGTGGAGGCTGCCGCACGGCCACACGGAGAAAACGCTCGTCTCAGCGGCGAACCTGACAAGTGGGTCACGACAAGCAAACACTTCTCAACGGCTGTTCTCAGCCTGGTTTAACGGGAAACTAAATCCGAGGGGGGGAAAGTCGCACTGAAGGGACAGACACGGTTTTGTACTTCGAGTTTTGCGATTATTTCAAGTAAATAATAGGCTTGAAACGGTAGATTATAAGATTTAAAGAAAAGAAAAACCTTGACAAGCCTCCTCTGGCAGGAGAGTTATATTGGTACATACCATCTGTGACCACTAGATGTCACTGTATGGCAACAGAAAGCAGCTACAGTAGCAAAGAAAACCTCCATTATTAGTATATTTCAATAACAGGTAATATCTATGATACAAACGTGTTTTTGTCTGTACATTTCAAAAACACGAATTTGGCGAAAACGTTTTTACATTTTGTGGGTATTTGGTCGCATTATAACTGATGAAACCCGCTCGTCTCTGATTGCAGGACACTCACCATTGAAGGGGTTGATTCCTCTGGTGATCCTCTTCACGATGGCGTCTTTCACTTCCCTCCGCCTCACGCACTGGATGCCCAGGTTCTGAAAACTGCGCCAACAACAACAACACGACAGGTGATGAAACGGCAGGCGCTGCAGCCAGCTGGTGGTGACGCAAACAGGAGCCGCGCCCGAGCATAGCAGCGTCAAAATGCAGATATAATTTGGAAAAAAAGAACAACAACAATGCTGCTGTGGAGGAATCTCAGTGATCTCACCCGTCCGGTCGAGCTCGCAGATCCTATCACTGCGAGCTCATTTCTCATTCACAGCATTTCTATTCATATCTGTTCCCATCTAAATGGACTCATTCCACTTATTTTCACGCACACACACACACACACACACACACACACACACACACACACACACACACACACACACACACACACACACACACACACACACACACACACACACACACACACACACACACACACACACACGACAAAGACGTGATGTCACTTGGGGAATTCCCATATTGCCAAACTCATCACAGACATGGTTTGACAAATATGTTGTGTGTGTGTGTGTGTGTGTGTGTGTGTGTGTGTGTGTGTGTGTGTGTGTGGGTGTGTGTGTGTGTGCGTCTGCACAGGTTTCTCTCTCTGCACCTCAGTGGTCACCGATTTGTATTCGACGGCTTTCGAAACCCCGTCATTATAGAGCAGAGTCCATAGAATATATTTCTCCTTTGTCACCTTTGAATCAAGATAAACGTTCCCCGGCACATTTCCCGCTAATCTGATCAAACCAAATGAAGAAGGATTATAAAACACACCTTCACCTTCACTGCCTTTGTTTGGAGAAATTAGCAAATTGAAAGAAAGTGATGTTATAACAGAAGCTTAGATTCATTTAAAAAAAAAAAAAAACTGCTAAAATGGTAAAAGATTGACCATTTGTGTCGACAGGAACCCTTAAAATGGCGACAGCAGTTAATATCGTTTAAACAGCAACGTTTTTTTTGCATTATGGCTCGAAACATTTAACTATAGTTCAGTAAATGCATCAAACCTCTGCGAAAACACCAAAGTCTAATCTCATTTCTGAATCTCAGGTGTGTTTCGAGGTCGGAGAAGGTTGGAGTTTTGGCCGAGCAGCGGTAAAAGGTTTGGCAGACCTCTGGCCATTAAAGCGGATAAAGACCGGAGGTGTGAACCTGGTGACGCGTTGAAACGCGGCGCCTGCGGGCGGAGAGGGGGAGCACTCACGCGATCACTTTGCGGTCGGGACCAAACTCGGCCTCGTAGAACCCGTCCTTGCAGTCCTTGCCCACCAGGTCGTGCGGGTGCGGTCGGTACGGCTCGTTGACCGTCACCAGCGACACGCGCACCTTCCCCTTGCCGGAGTAGTTGAGGATCTGCGTGAGGAGACGGAGTGAGAAACGCCGGCGGGGGGTGACGGAGACGGTGACGGGGGAGGGGAGGAGGTGAGGAGGTGAGGCCGACCTGCAGGCTGGGGTACGTCCGGTTGTTGTCCGAGCTCCTCTCGCCGGGGATGCTGCCGGCGGAACGACCCTCGCACTTGTACCTGAAGCGCATCCCCCTCGGCTTGGGCTGCTCGAACATCTGGATCGACGGCTCGGCCACTGGAGGGAACAACGCCAAACCACCGGTCAGGACGATTTGCTGGACGTCAAGCTGCCAGAACCACTAATCAGACTGTTGTTGATTTGTTTTTATTTTCTCTGAAAGCTCCTCAACGCTGAATTAATGATGGCAAATCAAATCGTGCTGAAAAAAATTGTCTTTTTACAAGAACGTGAAGATGCATGATGAAATGAACTCGTCTGTTTACACGCACAACGATGCAGTTCGCCTGCCGGTCCACTAGTGGGTGCTGTTGCTTTGTATTTGTAATGAAACCGCACGCACACGCACAAAGAGAGCAAAATGCTATGAACCGCAACGATGGGAGAACGCGGACCTTCTAGTGGACAGACGACCAAGTTGCATTGTTATTACTGTGACTGTCAAAATAAAACTACCAAAGTCCCAGCAGGAGAATCTGGACTGGGCGTCGCGACACTCTGGACGCTGCCATTGTTGTTATTGTCCATCTACTGAGCATGTGCAGAAGAACTGTTTACAAAAGGAGACAGTGCCCGAGCCTCTTCCAAAAGTTGCGTTTTTCAGCGCCCAAGATGCATCAAAAGTTTTGTAGTTTTCACATGAACACGTTGTCGTGAACAAAAAAAAAAAAGATAAAAAAAAATAAAAAATCACAGTTAACATCTGGTTTGTCTTTCTCTCTTTAGCGTTTCCTGGCGCGCTCCGCGGCACAAACGCTGGGGCTTCGCGTCAAACACCACGAGAGCTCGCGACACGCTTAAAGCAACAAGAGGAGCCACAGCGGCTAAAAAGCACTATGCAGCGGGAAACCGATGCTGGTGTCAAATTACAAACACAATTATGTAATCCAACATGCATCCCCCCCCCCCCCCCCCCCCCCCCCCTCGAGAGCACCTGTTCATTTAGCCCCTGCAGATTAAAGATAAAGAGCCCGGTGTCAAATTCCACCCACTACAAGGCTGAACGCTGACCGGCTCGGAGCAGCTTGAAGGGAACCAGCCTGAAGGCTGCAGAGTCAAACTTTTATTGGAGACGGGATTCATTAAAAGCAGAAGAAGTTCCTCAAATTTGTATTGATGATCTTTTATTTAATTATTTTTTTTAATTGTCCTTCTGCCTGAAGCTGTGACTGGAGCAAACTGCGAGAAGTTTGACATTCTGTGTCATTTGGACGTTTTGGAGTAACTTCTTTTTTTTTTTTTTTTTTGCATTAAATGAGTTCTGATCTTGTTGCACGAAACAAAAGTTTTCCCCACATGATCCTCTGAAGAGGAACTAAAACTCATCCGGGAAGTTGCTGTCTTGTATTTTTTTATTTATTTTTTTTGGTTTGTTTTTGGACTGCATGATTTTCTCTCAGTCCAAACCCCCAGAGGACCGAGGCGGATCGAGCACATTCAGGACCCGGTCCAAAACACAGACAGTTCTGAGTGTTCACAACAAGTTCAAAACTGCATCAGACACAAGGGGAGGGAGAGAGAGGGAGAGAGAGAGGGAGAGAGAGAGAGAGAAAGAAAAGAGGAAGTGCAGTGACACGGATCTGCAGTTTTAAGATTGGACTTGTGAAAACATGCAGGAGATGAAATGGACTCACTGAGGTGTGGATCGTCCCCGAGCATGGAGGGCAGCAGAACTGAAACACACACATCACACACACACACACACACACACACACACACACACACACACACACACACACACACACACACACACACACACACACACACACACACACACACACACACACACACAGTTTAAGTAATAATCATTATCACATTACTTCTTTCAAAGGAAGATGGAGTTCACATCAAGCTGATGCTCAGGAGGTTCAGGAGTGGAAGCGGAGATACTCACCGTCCATGGTGCGCGCGGTGTGTGTGTGTCTGTGCGTGTGTGTGTGTGTGTCTGCAGCTCCGTATCGGTGATCCTCGGCAGACTGAGCGTGACAGCGGACACAAAAGTGCTTTTAGTCCGGGGGGGGGAATTCCCCTCCGTCACGTCTGAGCCCGCCAATGAGGAGGGAGGAGAGAGGAGTCACTCCTCCTCCTCCGCCTCCTTCCTCATGAGTAAGTGCGCGCAAGAACGCACGGGAGCGCACATCCAGGAGCGCACAAGACTCCGGTACCGGCGCAATACCCGCCAATTCACAGATATATGTATATATATATATATATATATATATATTTTTTTTTTAAATGTAATTAAACAAACCAACAAATGTGAATTAAAACCTCTTACAGTGCGTGAGGATCAGGAAAAAGACTTCAGAGGCTCCAAATAAAACTTTATTCATCCAACAAGGGGAGATTCAGTTATAACAACAGATCAACATCGCTCAACGATTTTATTAAAGACTATTATGTTTTGCAATCTGGCAAATGTTTAAATGTTCCAGTATCATCACATGTCAGAGAATTGTGGATGATTAACAAGAAAATTATAACAATTAACAATATAAAATAACAATTTAAAACAAAAACACACGTTTGGATTAATGACTGACAATTATTCAGCAAATATTTTTAAGAGGGACAAAAATTCTTTCCACGTTTTTAAAAAAAACAACCATTTTCATTTGTATAATTGTCTTTATAGGAAACTTCTACAGATTAAAGAATGAATGGAACCCCCGTCAAAAATAGATAAAATATTTTGATTATACACTATTAACATTTAATTGTGCTTGTTGGGACCGACTCAAATAATGTATTACATGTATTTAAAAGTAGGTCCTCTAATACTCTTGTGTTGAAATTCTACACTTATTGATATTTCAAGAACTGTAAATGAGTTAAATACTAGAAAGAATACAGACTCCTTAAGTCTTCACTCTTCAAACACAGTCATGAAGCAGGGGTCCATTCAGGAGGGTTCCCCCCACATATTGTCATTGTGTTTAAAAAAAAAAAGTAAAATGGTTAAAAAAAAAAAATAAAATAGTATGGACCAATGTATTCTCTCTGGATATTTTGTTTTTAGTGTTTGAATAGAAAAAAAAACAGTTTTCCCAAATTTTAACAAAACAGCAGTTGTGCAGTGGAAAAACAATTTTTTTTTATATTTATTAATAGTAATAATAAAAAAGGTGTTTCTGTTGTTCGATGGTAGACGTACTGATGTTCTCAGCTGTATATGCGCAGTTCCTACAGTGTCTGATAGAGGGCGCTGTTTCCTCATCTGTTCTTCAAAATGAACCTTTTGAACATTTTAAGATTATTATAACAACAAAAGTAAAATTTTAATTTTGCTGATATGTAATAGAAGAACATAACAATTTTTTTTAATGGTACCTGAATAATTTGGTTTCACTTATTTAAAAAAAATAGAGAAAACGCACAATTTTAACATTTTAAAGCATCTGAAGAACCTGTTTTTTTAACAAGACTATACTTTAATTTTACAATTTTGATGATTTACCTGGATTTTCCTGCTCTCATATTTAAATATATACTCAGAAATCCAATGAGAGCCACCTCAGCTCGTTTAAATCAGCCGTAATAAAACAAGTTTAACACCATTGATCCGACTGAATCACACTGCAATACTCATTCACTGGAAACATTAACTTTTTTTCGTCATTAAGGTGTAAATACGGTGTTGTTTCATTACACATTCAACATTAATATTTGATATTGGGGTTGGATTTCCTTGTGTTCGTGCTCTTCGTGGCTGCAGCGACGGATGCATTTCCACATTATTACTTTAATGTCTAGTATTTTAAGTTTTAATGTCTTATCTGACTCTAGTGTGTGTATGTGCTGCAGGAATAATGTGTCACATGTATAAAAAAAAAACCTGACTGATATATCCACTTTATTCATCAAGTTATTTTTCATGAACGACGATGGTTGAGATTGAACATCCGGTCCCGCTACAAGGAAGTCGTTAAAAAAAAAACACAAGACACTTTTTTTTTTTTTTAGGGGTTTAATGGGTGTACAGATTCAATTAAAGGAAGTGATAAACACATACAAAAATACCCTTTTAATACAATTTAGAAACAAACATCTAAATGACCAGTTTCGTTAAATGTTTCCGATGAGTCGTCTGAAACAGAGTGGTGCTGATTTGAAAAAAGATCTATCTGCTATGGATGCTATTTAAAAAAAAAAAAAAAAAAAAAAAAAAATCAGATGGTACAAAGATGCAAATATAAATAAAGTGATAAGAAAACCCCCGATAATGAAAAAAAATAAACAAAAAAACTGTCCTTTGTACATCGAGTTGGGGGAGACTGATGTTTCCGGTTCAGAGCTGCAGGGTGGAGGAAACTAGACGAAACAGACCCCCGCCCCACCCCCCCCAAAAAAAACAAACCCCAAACAAACAAACGCCACCGGGAGCCTTTTAAGAACCTCCACAGGAGGCACGCAGGGCAAACACCCACAACGAAGAGAATCCTGCCGGTCTCCGACATGACAACTTAACTTCTTTCCACAAAAGCACCATGAACGTCTGAACGGACCGAGACACACGATTTCATGATGGAACCACATCGGCTGGGGGTGTGTGTGTGTGTGTGTGTGTGTGTGCGTGTGTTTTCGGGGGGGTGGCAGAGGTGAACATTAGCTGTCAGACAATCGGTCGCTCACACGTACGTACACGAAACGGACATTTAAACATTTCTTGGGACTCTCGAAACCCTTTTGACGATTGCATTTTTCTTTTCTTTTTTTTTTTTAAACTGTTTGGTTCTTAACGTGATTTGCACGTAATCCTTTCCAGAGGTTTAAAAAAAAAAAAAAAAAAAAAAAAAAAAAAATCCCACCGAACTCGATACGGGCGCTGCTTCCGTCACATTTGAGCAAACCGTCCACAGAACCCCTGAAACTGAATCCAAACATACAGCGTCTACCCAATCTACCCAGAACTGTACAGTTTGTTTTGGACAAGCAGCAGGAGAAAAAAAACAACAAAAAAAGAAATGTACAATTTTTTAAACCTTTTTTTTCTTTTTAGATAAAACTACAATAGAAGGGTCAAAAGACTTTGAACAGGAATCTTTTGCTTTTTTTTTGTTTGTTTTTTTTTTTAAGACAAAAAGTTCATCAACGTTTACTATACAGGTTGGTTTTTTTTTTTTCCTGTTTGGGGAAAGAAAAAAAAAGAAAGAAAGAAAAGAAAAGAAAAGAAAAGGAAAGGAAAGCAACAACAAAAACTGCGTACACCAGAAGTGTGTGTAGCGCGTGTCAAAAAGTTTGAGCGTTTTTAAAAGATTTTAACTGGAAAGAAAGCGCAAATGAACAGAAGACACTTTCCATCCGTACTGAAAGAGACGAGGAGTAGAAATAAAAAAACAAAACAAAAAAAAAAAACTGCTGTTTTTAGTTCTCGTGTGTCTGTGACGGCGGGACTCGGAGTGAGACGAGACTGATTGAATCCCTTCCGTCTGCTGGCAGCGCTGGAATCGCTGGACGGATCTGAGGCGGGGGCGTCTCGTCCGGCCGCTTGGTGCTACACGCCGACCGGACGCCGAGCGCCGCCCCCCTCCCTCCGTGTGACGCCTCGAACTGGAAAACCCACCTCTGCATGAGTGTGTGTTCATAGATCTAGTTCGGTAGGTTTCTTCAGGCTATGTGGATCCGGGCCTTCTCCGTTTCTTTCAGCCTCTTGGCCTGCTCTTCCAGGGAGGGCGAGTGCGGTCGCTTGGACGCCGCGCCGTTGAGGGGGTCGGCCCCTCGGCTCACCAGGGTGGGGATGGAGCTGCCCACGGGGGGCGCCACGTGTTTGGACGTCACGTTTTCTGGAAGAGAGAAAGAAATTGATTTTACTGAACCACACCGACATCTTCGAAGCTCAAAAAAAAGCAGCGCGGCGCAGACGCTCACTGGATCCGATGACGGGAATGGACATGCCCTTTTCTTGGCTGGCAGAAGGAGCGTCGGGGTTGAGCGTGCCCTCGAACACCGGGGCCTTGGGAGGTGTGATGCTGCCAGACAAAAAAAAAAGAAAGAAAGAAAAAAGCACGGCGTCAGAACATTTAACACTGTCAAAGATGGAAGAGTGTGAGCCGCGACTGGCGAGACTGACTTGTGGCGGTTGAGGGCCAGTTTGATGGAATTCTTCACCACGCGGCAGCTGTTGCTGGCCGGGAGCGGCGAGGACGCGTCGGGCAGCTCCATGCTGGGAAGTCTCTGAGGAGGAGAAGGTGGGACGTCAGGAGTCGGTTTCCACAGAGCCAAAGCAGCAGGAGGAAAAAATATTGGTACCTGTGTTCTCGAGGTATCGATGGTTGGAATGGGCTTCGCCTTGGATTCAGAAACGGGAGTCTGAAACGAGAAGAGACATCGATTTGTTTCCTTTGTGGTTTTTCCCCATCGGCTCTCTGAAAACAGACGGAGTGGGACCTACGGCGCTCTGTCCCTCGCCGGGCGTCACCTCCGACGGCGGGTACGGCTCTTTGAACGCCGTGTCGTCGTTGGGCGCCGCCTGCGACAAATCACACGATGGCGTCACAATTCTTTGAAACGTGGAAATCGGTTTGACGTTGAGGATTTTTCACTCACTTCCGGGTCTTTGTGCCTCTTGGCCGGGTCTTCCTGCGTGGGGGAGTGCGGCCTCTTGGCGGGGGCTCCGTTGACGGAGTCTTCCAGACCGTTGGACTCGTCTTGGGGGCTGCCGGTGGCGCTGGGCTTCCCGCTGCCACTGGGGGGCGCCGTGCTGCTGACAGAGCTGCTGGCCGGCGGGGAAAGCGGCTTCACTTTCGCTGCCGGCTCTTTTGGAACGACAAAGACGGGACGTCAGGAGCTTTTAACATTTAAAACGGTGGGTGGCGCAGCTTCAATCTGCGTTTGAACTTACTGGAGCCGATCACCGGCATGCTTTGGTCTTTAGCGGCGGCGGCGGTCGGGACAGCGGCGGTCGGGGCAGCGGCGGTCGGAGCGGGGGGGCTGTCACCAAACAGCTGCTTGGACGGACTGCAGCTGCTGCTGCTGGGAGAGAACAGAGAGCGGTTAGCGTCAGCCACATCCCAGAACCGCCTTCAGTGCCATCAGGGGAAAGTCCAACCTGTCGTCGATGTCCGACGCCGGTTTCGACAGTTCGCTCGTGGGTGAGCTGAACGGCGTCCCCGAGTCCGTGTCTCTGGACGTGTCCAGGTGGCTGTTGTCCAGAGACAGACGCTTCGGGTTCCCGCCGTTAGAACTCCGGTTCAACTCGGCAATGCTCTGCAACGACCAACGAGTCGTCCGATTAAACATGAGACACACAGAGACAAGTGTGTGTGTGTGTGTGTGTGTGTGTGTGTGTGTGTGTGTGTGTGTGTGTGTGTGTGTGTAGACGGCTCACCCTCTTCTTCTTCTGCACCAGCTCAGGAGGGAGGTACTGGTGCAGCTGCTTCTTCTTCACGTGTGTTGCTTCGATCTTCATGCCGTCCTTCAGCATGTTGATGTTGTTGGCTTGTCTGTACACTGGAGGGAGCAACGGAGGGAGCAGATGAACCTCACGAGTCTTGAGCGATTTCATATTTAGTCGATTCACCAACGGTTCTGATCGGACTCACCGGTGTCTGTGAAGGACTGGATGTCGTACGTCAGGTCAATGTTGACACTTTCCGCATTCTCCACCTTCTTGAAGATGATGCCGATGAACCACATGGACACAAAGTTGTTTCTGAGGCAGAAGCACACAGAGAAAACTTACTAATAATCTACACACCCATCAGAATAAGAATCCAGTGGGCTGAGAGATCACATTCATTAGAGTTCTAGTTGAATGATGCTTGTTTTTTTTTTTTTATAAAGCTGGTATTGCCGTACGATGTCACCGTGTCTTTCTGGATGCTGGTCATAAGTACAGAGCCGGTTATATACAGTGTTGGGAGCAAAAAAAGCAACACGGCGGGATTAAAATGTGTTGTCGACTCCCCTCTATCATAGGCTGAATACACACGACACGTTTGTGGATAAACTCACTCGTTGCGGTTTTCTTTGGACCCGGGGAAGGACTGAGGGTTTACGTGAGCCAGCGTGATGTACTCGTTCCTCTCCAGGTTTCCCACCAGAACGCGGATCTTCGACTCCACCAGGCCGATCCTGAGGAGGGAAAGGGTTAATGAAGGGTTAAAATCTTCTGCAGGTAGATTGAACCTTTCGTCTGTCAGACTGCATGAATAGATTTAAATTTTATGGCTGAAGAACCGTCCAGAAAATGTGCAACGAGTTCAACCGTCTGTCAGGTTTTCTGAGATTACTTTAATTAATCTTTAGTAAACGTGTGATCTGGTAAGAATGTTGTTGAGGAGTCGGAGTTCAGGTAAAACACATTAATGCAAATTTCATGTAAATACAGTTTCCCGACACTCACCATTCTAAGTGGTTCTCCTCTGTAGACGCGCTGGCCGTCAGAACAATGTAATGCCTTCAAGAACAAAGAAAAACAGAAAAAGAATCTCAGGATTTCAAAGAGAGCATGGACGAGCTCCTCTTAGAGTCTTAAACTGTGGTAAGAAGCTCCACTAGTGACAAGAAGATGTAATCTAAAAGAAAAGATCCAATACTCTCAAATGGTACAGAACTCAAAATGAATACAGCCAAAGCATAAAGTTCCTACTTATAAAAAAGAAGTTATTTTATGTTTTTGTGTAAATATCAACTCGCTGTGAATACTTATTGTTTGGATGAGTTCAAGTGTCTGAATTGTTCCGGTAAAAATGATCAATGAATCTTCAACCTAGGAGTAAATGAGTCTTTGTATGTTCAGGTCGGTCATCATGGAGGTTCTGGGAGCTTTTCTCAGGTGGTACTTATTGGAAAATGTTTGATAAACATGCATACATATACAAACACACACACACACACACACATATATATATAAATAATAAAAGCTGGAATCTTCGTTTGGTAGTTCGAATCGCTAAAAAATGTCTTTATAATCGGGAACTGTTGTAACAGTTAAAAAAAAAACTTTAGTTCTGTTTGCCTGTTACACTGAGAAATTGACTTTAAGCTCCACTGCTTCATCTTTCCTGCTCTCTCGAAGCAGACGGATCGTCAGTATTAATGCTACGTTAAGTATCTTCAGGTGACTGAAACGCAGCAGCACTCGCAGGACCTGGCAACCCGCTCAGTTGCTGCGTTTGAACTGTGTGGGAGAAAGCTTTCCTAAACAAACATCTGCTGACCACAGTCAGAATGACTCAAACCTGCCAAAACAGAAACGCTCAAACAGAACATTTGTTGGGGGAGGAAGAAAGAAAGAAAAAAAATCTGTTTGTTTCAGCTGCATGGAGGCTGATTTACTTCACACATGACTCTGTAAAACATCCCAAAGCTGATGCAATGAAATGAAAGAAGACCTACTTGTACTTTTGGAAGAAGCTGGGCGGCTCAAAGAGTTTGGACCATTCTGCTTTGCCTTGAAGAATCTCATCTGTGACGCTGAGGCCTGGTGGAGGAGGACAGAGGCACAGTCAGAAGACGTAACGGGAGGAAGCGATGGAGCCGATTACTTTCATGTCCGTCTTTACCGTATTTGAACTCCTCGCTCATGATGGTGCGCGTCGACGTGGAGACGTTGTAGGTGGAGTTCTGTTGGGGGTAGGCGGGCGTGATGATGGGCATCAGGTGGTATCGGTCCGACGGGTTCACCTGGACGAACACAGACGGACAAAGATCACATCCCTCTCCAACGACTGCTCCCTAATAGTTTGTACGAGTGCAAAGGTGCTCATTTTTTTTTTAAAACCGGCACCAGAAACGCCAACATCCAATGCCACGATGACCTTCGCTCAAACATACAAAGATCTGCTGAGTCACTTTGAGACTAATCTACATCTGAGGGATCATTTGAAGGACTGAGGAGGCAAAACCACAAGCAAAAAGCAGGTTTGACACAGTTGTTGCGACGCGATTCCTCCATTAAAAACAAACAAAAAAAAAAAAAACAGATAGGAAAGAAGACCATCGGACAATAAAAATCCATTTATTTACTAAAACGGACAAAACATACAAGAAACAGCAGATTCAACAGCTACACTGCTTTCATATGTGTCATATATAATATGTTATGATTCAGACGATTTCTGAAATAAATATTGCCAGAGCAGCTGCTCTATGCTGGAAGACCTTCACATCAGACCTGAACCTAGTGCCCCCTGCTGTGTGGACGTAGACACAGCAAATAAAAAAATGACATGTGAAACCAGTTCATCTAACTCGGTCCTGGTGGTCCGGTGTCCTGAATGTTCCCTCCCTGCTTCAGCATACCTGAATCTAATGATGTTGTCGTCACCAAGGTTGTGAAAAAGCCCAATAACGAGCCCTTCATTGCAATCAGGTGTGCTGCAACTGGGAGAGAGATAAACCCTGCAGGACGCCGGCCCTCCCGGACCAAGCTTGGAAACCCTACGCTGCGTACAACACAGATTCTGCTCTAAATACCTGAAACTAAATCTATTAAGAGGAAATTCCAACGACGTAGGTGAAGCTGCAGAATAAAATGTTATGTTTTCTGTGGCTCAGGTTTTCATTTCTGGCTCTGAATCAGTGCATGAATTGCATGACTTTAATAATAATAACAGAGCTTTAAATGACATATCTCTAACACAATGAAAGGAAAAAACATGAATTATGTAAAGCTTCCAAATTTCTAAATAAAAGCAGAACAGTTGTTTTGTATTCGTGATGCAGATTCATTTTAATTTCTCATGGACCCAAGTCAAGGACTGGATTTCTGGCCTAGCAGATAAAAGACATGTAGTGAGGGAGCTTTCGTTGTTCCAGGCTGCTCGGAGAAGCCTCCTCTGAGAAGCTTCTGAGCTCCCGGATGTGGGACCGGATCAATGCCGGGGTCACATAGGGACAAAGAAACGAGGAATCAAGGACAAGGAGAAGGGGAAAAAGCATCTACATGCAAATCAACTGGCGCGAAACACCACAGACTCCACCAAAGGCTCCACACTGGTGTGATACTCACTCTGGGATCCCACACTGGTAAATTCAGATTACTCTCCTCAGGCTGTTTCAATAGCACCGGATTGGGCCACTCCCTGGATGCAGGAGGAGGAACGGGGGATTAGTTAACACCGTGAGACAATTGGAAATTGAGTGAGAGGGGAGAAAGTAGACTCACCATTTGGAGAAGACCAGGAAGAACTTATGAACGAGCGTAGCAGCGACGGCGTTGGGGTAGAGCTGGCAGGTCCGGGCCACCAGCATGGCCCACGAGACTCCGCCCAGGAAGCCCAGCATGTTGGAGTAGATCCCTCGACCTGCACCCACAACACATGCGTAAAAACCGTGAGAGGAAAAGTGGAAACTCGTAAGTGCGACAAGGTGCTGGAACAGGAACGGGACTTACGCTTAGCCCACAGTTTGATGGCTCTCAGTGTCAGCCTGAAGTTTTCTTTGTTTGGCACCAGGTACAAAATCTCATCAGTTACTCGACAACCTGCCAGAAACATTTCAGTCCGTGACGTTAACGTTCAGTTCTATCACTCTTTTTATAACTATTGTCATCGACACGGCGGCTGCAGCCCGACGTACCGTTAAGGCTGCGGATACACCGAATGTCCAAGTTCCTCAGGATGGAGTCCCCCCTCAGGTCCAGGTTGTCTGGAATGGACTGTAAGGCCAGTCTGGCAAAAAGCAGGTCGATCTGCTCAGACGGAGGCAGAAGAGCAACAAGTGGAGGTCAGATAACCAAATCTCAGAATACTCTTAAGACTTTAATTATAAAAAAAAAGAAGAAGAAAAGCATATATTATACTCATACGAGAATTAGTAGTTCCATCTTAAAACTGTCACTATCGTTTTAAATGTGATCACAAACACATCACACTCACCTCAATTCCATCAAATTTAAACTTTATCACAGGTACAAAAGCGTCTTCAACAGCCTTCAGAGGGAAAAAACAAACACAAAAAGCATTTAACAACTAGAAAAGTGGAACAGGAAGATAAGAAGAGAGGGTCGATGCACAGAAGACTCACCCTGAGGTCTTTAATCTCTTCGTGTTGTTTCAATTTCTCGAAGAAAGACTGGAAAAAGTCGGTCCTCTCTACGTGGCGAGGAGCAACACACAAGGCATCGATATCGGCTCCTGAAACGAGCGGGACTCTGATCAGAGTTCAGTTGAGCAGGGGGAAGGACGGAGGACTTCACACAAACTACCGATGCTGCAGATCTAAACTGAGCCATTAATACAGACAGTAGACTCGACTCTCAACGGGGGGAAAACACACTCCGAGATCCAAGGTCACATCAGCTTCTCTTTCAAACACGTGTGTTGCACTTTGGGTGAGCGATGGTGTTTTCTCTCCAACAGCGTCGATAGATTCTGCTTTTACCTCGGTAGAGGGCAGTGCAGCATTGAAATAGAGCAACAACACTAATTTAAAGGACTGACAAAAAAAACAAAAAAACATCCACACACTGGAGATTTCCTTCTGTGTTTTTGTTTATCACTGTTTGTGATTGTTAAAAAACACCCCCCCCCCCCCCCCCCCCGCGCAAAAAGACATTGAGAAAAAAAAAAAAGTGAAGCTGTTGATACGGGGTAGAACGTTCCATCAAAGAAAGCCAAAGAGAAAAAAAAAACTATAATCAACATTTTTAACTTTAGAGCTCTGAAGCGGTTATATGATTTCAGTTTAAACTATCATCGTACTTTACAGCTGAATCATCTCCATGGAATTGGGTTTGGTATCAGTTGATAAGACTCATTTTAGTTTCGGGTCCAAACTTCAGTCTAATACTTTTAAATCTGCACTTGGCTGTGTTGTACTTCAAAGACATAACATAGCCTGAACGAGTATCAAGGCTACTCCAAGAAGCATGTTGCAGAAACAAAGTGTCACATGGTTGCAAAAAAAAATTAATAAAAAAGTAACAAATGTGTGGGAAATGTTTTTACCGATGACAGCACAACAAAAATAATAATTAAAAGAGACAAAAATCAGGCGAAAGGTCTGCCGAACCTTCACACCACTCACTGTTTCAGCTCGTTGCAAAAACGCATTCATGCACTACAGGAACGTGACAAAGCCGGCCGTGTGGCCGCGGTGTGCAGCGCTTTCCCAAAACAATGGCTTTGCGGCCGTGATGCTGTTGTCTCGTCCCACAGCTCAGGTGTTCCCGCCAGCAAACACTTTCACACACGAACAATAACAACACTGTACAAACCTTTTGTGTGCACTCCGAGTCTGTACGAACCAAACGTGAAGATCTTTCCCCCGACGCAGCAGATGGCCGAGGGTGGAAGGTTCTGTGGATGGAAGAAACAGAGGAAACAGGAAGTTTAAACATTTTACCGTGTCCGATTGTGAGGTGAATTTATCAGAACTGATCTACGTGGTTTAGTTTTCACTAAATAATGTTGACGTGCACTGATGAAGTGGGTGAATTACAGCTAAAACGGAGAGAAATTATACCAATTCACAGTAAAATCATATTAGTGCAATTAAAGATAGATTCATCACAGTAAAACTGGCATTATTATCATAAACGAGAAAATAAACAGATATAAACACCTGAAATAAATTATATAAACACATTAACAACCATGATTTAAAATCTGTGTAGTAATAAATGACCGTGCTTCCATAAATTAATTTTTTGTCCCATGTATACAAATGTTATACAGTTAGTATTGTACCATATTACAAAATGTATATAATTTATGAGGCTCATATACAAAAGTCCAAGTTGGCATCTATTGTCCAGATGAAATCCACACCTAAGGAAATATATTGACTCACAATATCAATAATATAACCTGTAGTTTTATTGTACAATTCCAAATTTCTTGAATCGCATGTTTTTCAAAGAACTATATCTTACTTATGATAAGTCGAGATATAGACATCACAACCACGTTTATCCAGCATTCCTGAATATAAGATTTACCCTGTGAAGAGCGTCATTTTATATCCTGGGGGAAAAATTCAAGTTCAACATCACAACAACACAGCAGCCTCAGTTTAGGATTAATAAAAGATTTCTATTAGATTCTTAGACTAATAGATTAGACTCTATTTACAACTGTACGCATCAAGGAGACCTCAGAAGATGCATCAATAAGCGCCTTGAATCAGGTCCGCAACACCTTTTATTCCAAATGAGCTTCAGAAACAAAGTAATCAGGGCTTAGTTGATGAAATAAATCCCCTGCCAACAATTACCCAGTAAACAAAGCTTCAAGATGAGCAACCCACCTTTAATTCACTGATCTCTGCGATCCACTCTTTCACAAAATTATTCAGCTTCCCAAGAACTGCAAGTCTGGAAAAACAAAACACAATTCAAGCAAGACAAGCATTAGGAGACAATAAGCGTGAAAGTGGCCGATTGAACACGGGGAATCCAGGTACTTGCGGTTTCTCACCTGTGGTTCAGCTCTTCTTCGTCTTCGAAAACTCCAAAAGGCTTCATGGCGTCGCAGAGCTTCTGGGTGTACTGGTGGTCTATGTCTCTCGGGGGGGCGAGGCTGATGGCAGAGGTGATGCCATAGTGTTTCTGCGGCTGCTGCCCACCAGGCATGTTGCTGCAGAGGAGATGACACACAAACACACACGCACAGATTATCATCGATCACTGTCAATCAGGTTACTATCACTCCTAACAAACACGTGTAAACACCAAGTTGACAACGACGTGCTTCTTTCACACACGTTATCGTCAGATCTGAATCGACTATCGCACGCGCGTTGAAGAAATGTGAGCGTTAAAATCCGCGTTCTAACGGAGGCGGACGTTAGCACAGATGCTACAAACAGCTAACAAATTGGCTAATTTAGCAGGCTAGCGCCCGTTAGCACCACATAGCGTCGGGTTTAACTAAAGAAAGACCTGACAATTCTCCCCTACAAAACACACGCGGGAATGCAACCTGTGCATGTTTGTAGTGTGGAAACGAGGAGCCGGAGCGGCGGCGGCTCCGCAGGCCTCGTCCGGTTGTTGTGACAGTCGGCTAACGTTAGCATGTAGCCTTTTCTTCCAGAGTGCCTCAAAACTGGGGATAAAACGTCCACAAAACCCGAGCGTGGCCCGTGCAACACTCACCTCGACATTTCTTTCATGACACTGAGAAAAAAAGCCCGAGCTGTTTGTCTCCTGCTGTGTGTGTATATATTTAGAAAAAAAAAAAAAAAAAAAAACGAGTGTTGATGATCCTAGCGTCGACCTGGTTACAACAATGGAGGATCTCCGAGCGGTTCAAACCTCCTGAACCGGAATCACTTCTTTATCAGATAACCGTCCGCGGCCTCCGCGCCACGCGCATACCGAGAAACCCGTCCGCCAAACGGCTCAGCCCGCGTCCTAACCTCCGCCCGGTGGGGGGGGAAGGTGGTGGGGGGGGTTTGGATTCAATCTTAAATGCCCCCGCAAAACTCCAGATGTAGCGGTGTTCGTGTGCGCGCCGCACGCCGAGACACCAGCGCCTCACGGAGGCCGCGGAGCACGTGACCGCACCGCGGCCCAGGGGAAAACTCCGAGTTCCCACTTTAGCTGGAAACTCCCGAGTCGGAACTGGAAAACACGAGCGGGGGACCGGCTCAGTTCAAAACAGGAAAATGCATTATTCCATCACTGTTTGTTATCTTCGTACATAACTTGTTGTAAATTAAACATTAAAAATGGAAAAAATGTATTAGAAAAATTATTTCACTATTTATGTCCGCAGCGTTTCTTTGAATTGGATATAAATGTCACTAGATTTGCGTAAACTAAACAAAAGAGCTTTTTTTTTAGTTGCAGAATTCTCACATTGTCCCATTAACACGACAAACACAGAACGTGTTTCACTATTTTTTTTTATTATTTTCCACTTCATCACACCCCTTCTACTCATGATGAGAGTTCATCCACCACAAATGGGAAATTCACTTATTAGAGCAGCTCCACAAAGTTGTGAAAATATAACATTAATATTTTTTAAATATTCCAACATCTCTGAAATAAATCAATTGAAAGGGGAATGAAAGTTTTATCATTAATATTCGTAGAACATTGAATTAGATTCTTTGTTTTATTACTTTTTAAAAACGAATTTTAAAGGCCTTTTTTTAAAAGTTTGAACATGTTTTGCATGTTTTTTGTGTGTTATGAAATGTTTTCAACTATTTTACCTTTTGAACTGTTCAGCATTTTCTTGCTATTGTACAGTTTACACTTTTTATTTATTTATTTATTTTTTTTTAAATTGAAATTTTAAGATATGAGATTTAAAGCATTTTGCAGCCCTATATAAGTTTTATTTGATGTAAAAAGGTTAAAAAAAAACAACAAGCCTGTTTTGGTCATAAAAGATGCAGAATTAAACACGAGAATAAAAACTAATGTACGCGTGCTCGTTTTTTTTGTTTACAAAGTTTCTGCTTCATCATTGTCTGGTCATAATATAAGTTTATCTGGTATTTTATACAAATATATGTATTTTTTTAGCATATATAACGACAGAAGTAGAAGTACTTTTTAAAACAATGTCTTTATCTCTTACAGATAGGTTGAAAAAAAAACCTGGAATAAAGGAATGATTTGGCAAATATAGTCACATTTAATGATTTTTCTGAATTCACGTGATCGTCTATGAATCGACTGAATAGTAAAAGGAAAATATCAGATTCTCTCTCATCCTCTGAAGGTTGAACACTTCGTGGTTTGACCTGTGAACTTCTCGGCGCCATGACAGGGAAGTGGTGGTCTCCAGTTTGAGTTAATCAGTCACCGTCACAGCTCACCGCACGTTTAGGTAAAAGTCCAAAACTCACCAAAAACACTTGATTTTAAAAGTGAGGGTTAGAGCAAAGCTTTACATCTTAACGTATGGGCGCCTCCTCGTCTTCCAGGTCAAGGTCCTCATCCTCATGGAGCTCCTCATGGTGGCGAAGACGTTTCTGCTCTTATCCGAAGGCTTCATCATGTCTGTGTGTCTGGGAGACTCAGCATTTATTGTTCCTGGTCAGGTGAGGAGGGTGTTGTGTCTCAGCCCCCCCCCCCCCCCTAATCAAACACTCCTGTTTGATCTGGCTGGGAGTCTTCTAATCAGGCCTGTCTTTGTCCTTAATTATGACCTTTATCAAAATAAGAAATAACAGGAGAAACGGGGAGGACCATCTAGACAACGTACTTATCTTATATGACATTTTACTTTTATTATTTTGCCTTCATTTAGCCAGATCAAAAGAGATTAAGATAATAAAAAAATTCACAAAATACACACGTGCCTTTAGTTTGCTCTGAAATGTCTTATATCTGCCCCAAATTAACTAATCTTGTAAAATAAAAAATATTTCAACTTATGCTTACACACACACGCACACGCACACACACACACACACACACACACGCACAGAATATCAAATTTGATCCTAGTAGAACAGCAATAACTCATCAGCTGATTAAATTCAATTGACATTATTTCTTATTATCTGTTAAATCTTGAAAAAATTTCCTGCAAAAGTTTGAGAGGAAGGGATGATAATAAATATGGAGAAAACAGAGAGATAGTGTAATTAATCAGAAAGTAGCTCTGTCACCGGTGTTTGGTCCTGACACACTGTTTGTTGTAAATTCACAACTCGGACTCGAAACGTGGATATTTTAAATGATTTTCAAAGTATTCTAGATGTCAAACGTCTGAAGTCTGGATTCATGTTCCTCGCTTTAGAGTTCACTGGGAATAAATGTGGGCAAACAGCAGCATCTAGTGGACACTTTGAAGAACTGCATGTCAACTAAATCCAAACTTTTGCAAAAAAAACTCTTCAGCTACTTAAATTCAATAAAAATGATTTGTTTTTTATCTGTATAATTATGATCAGTTCCAACATTTATAAAAAAGTTTTAAAAGTACGAGTGATTTTAAAAGTTCAAAATGTTACTTTTTTTAAGGTATAAATTAATAAACATACATGATTTGTTTACCGCACTAAACAAATTTATTACAAACAAGATAATATCTCATTTATGACGGAAGGAACCTATATACAATAAGACTCTGTTTGGTGCACTGAAAGCAGGATGACACAAAGGGATTATTTTACTAATCTGTTAACTGTGACTGTAATCAAAACATGATTACAGTAATTAGCAGGCATTCAGCACTGATTTTCATCCCAGATAATCCATGAAATCCTCCCTAATCAAAGGTAATAAAACTACTACTACTACTACTACTACTACTACTACATGATCAGTGACGGGCAATCAGCAGGATTTTCAAATTATATTTGTACTTTAGCTTTGCACAGTGCCATAAAATAATCCACGTTACTCCAAAGCTGTATGAGTATAAGCAGAAAGCACATCATGTTTTCTCAGTGCAAAGAAAAGTCATTGAGTTCAACATGTTAGTCATTGTGAAAGTAGAACCAACCTTTCACCTTATATCAGAGCAGAGCTCCTCCCTGCTCACTGACGAGTGTTTCTTTTTTTTTATCTTCTAACTTTCAGTCTCAGTTCGCCGCCGTAGAGGTCACACGCAGAGGTTTCACACGGCAAATCACAGCATTTATTCAGAATGAGCGACGGTTCTCTTCTCGTGAACGTGGACAGATGGATCGAGGACAACCAGAATGCTTTCCTGCCACCGGTGTGCAACAAGCTCATGTGAGGAAACTCTGCGTGTCGCATTCGTTCCATCTGTGTCCCCGTGCTGCCGGGCAGAACTAAAACTGTGATTTCCTCTTCTTCGCAGGCACTTTTCGCAGTTGCTCATCATGTTCGTCGGAGGGCCAAACACCAGGAAGGATTACCACATCGAGGAAGGAGAAGAGGTGAGATCCAGTTCCTCTCTTGTTCAGCCACTTGTTTTCACCAAAAAATTTAATATTCTCTACAAGAACAACTCATCTCCCCATTGAAGGTCAAATTCCACCACAGAGTGACATGACAGATATCTAAAGCACACTTTGAGCCCCTCGTTGCTCCCACTGCTGCAGGTTTCTCTCCAGATTTAAAGTTTAAAGGTCAAAGTGTGGACATGCTGTTACTCCACACTGATCACTTATTAACATTTTTTTATTGAGCCAATTATGTAGTAACTGCTAATAATGTAATACCTTTGGTTATTTTAAATGTTACGACTCCAATAATGCAAAACAAATACTTGAGATCCTCACAGTTAGTTCGACTTAACAGCCTTCTAACAAGCTATTATGGAATAATTTAACATAATTCTTAATTGTAATAAAGCCAGTAAAATAATAACTTCCCAACAGTGTGATAAAATGAGCTGGTGTTATAATACATTTACATTGTCAGCTGCTTATAGCACGATTGAAGCAGCATTGAATAAACAACCTCAGAAAATCTAATGACAAATAATGTAATTATAAATAAATATGACTTCATTTCTTGGAAATAAAGTACTTTTTCTTGCAGATTTTGTGCAGTTTATACTTCAAAAATAGATATAACTAATAATAATTAATTTAGTCATCATATTAATTCATTCAATATAAATACTATCCAGCAGTCTCTCTCTCTTTTTATCATTTAAATTCAATTTAATTGAAAAATATATTTCGGACATGTGGTCACAAATTATATTAATCGAAACAACAAAACAAACAAACAAACAAATAAAAGAGCAAAGCAAAAAACTAGTAAATAAATAATTACTGCCCCATCATATCTGAAAAAGAGTTGGATGAAGCAGATACTTATCTACTCCCACCCTCTTCTCCTCCTCTACCATCAGTCATTCTACAACCCAGCAGTGTCACAGCCTGTCCTCCCTGCACTTAGTGAAAATCTTTACATTGAAATGACTTTAATGATTACTGGTCATTCCACCAGATGTTTGATGTCTTTAGGCCACAGATACGAGCAGATGTGTTGGTGTGACGTTCCTCTGATCTCTACTGACGCCACTCGGCAGCAGACAGAGTTAATGAATCCGACCTGATCGGGGGTGTCAGTGATACCGACGGACACTCAGCATGGCAGCGAGCTCACAGTGATGAGTTGCTCAATCAGCATTAAGATCGAATGATCTGATTGGTCAGTTTGCACTGATGAAGCTCGTCAGATCCGAGGGAAACATCTTCCGTCACTTTTTTAAGTGTTCGAAATACCCAACATTGATCTGCTTTGGTGTTCGAGATTTCCCTTTTAAATCTCATTAATATGATCACGTCAAAGATATGAAATCTGAACCGAATTATTTTTAAAGGTTTAACTTCTTCACACCCCTGTGCAGTGGTGGCTGCTGGCAGATTCTTGGTTTGATTGTAAGTGGCTTGAAACTGCTGCTTTATGTGCTCCTCAAACATCCCGAGGAATAAAAACAAACGTACGTTGTTGGACCATATTTCACCTTCTTCTGTCTGTTGAAGCTGTTCTACCAGCTGAAGGGCGACATGTGTCTGAAGGTGATTGAAAATGGAAAACACAAGGACGTGCACATCAGAGAAGGAGAGGTGAGCATTCATTTATCTTCATGTCACGCCAGATCTGCCCCCGTGTCTTGTGAACGGTTGCTTGTTCATCAAATAAAACGTCCGACCCATGTGTGCAGATGTTTCTGCTCCCGGCTCGGATCCCCCACTCCCCGCAGAGACAGGCCGGCACGGTGGGACTGGTGGTGGAGAGGAGACGCCTGCCGACCGAGACTGACTGCCTGAGGTCAATAACTGTGTCATCTCAGTGATTCGTGGAAATAACATTTTGGGAAACCGGCGTACAGTTTCGCAGTGGGTCGATCAGACCACATCCCGACCTGATAAACATCAACTCACGGGCTGTTCAGCACACGACAAACTTTAACCTCCTAAGGACGACCTGTTTTCAGTTGATTTCTCTGTGACTGAACGTACCCGAATGTCAGAGCTTATTGTCTACGGAGCTTATCTCCTGCTTCCTTGTGGTATTCAGGTAATTAAAGCTAAGATCTTCATGTTTCTGGTGACTTGTCCAGGAAGAGTGTGAGTAAAACACGTTTTTCTCACTTGTTGAAATTGGGTTGTTATTGGACCGTAATTTGAACCACATGAGACGTCCAATACCAACCCAATTTCAACAGCTATATTTGGATTTTACTGGACCGACCAGATTTAGCCCATAAAACGACGTTTAAATCCCGTCGGGTGTTCCGTGGGGACGATTCAGTTTACCCTTGCTGATTCTGGACGGTCCAGGGCAGCCATGTTTTCCTGCTGATATCCTTCATCACAGCTACCAAGACTCCTTTTTTCTATTCATTCAGAAGAAACTCCAAACTCCACTGATAGAAGATTGTTTTGGTGCTTTCAGATACTATGTGGACAACAGTACCAACATCCTGTTTGAGAAATGGTTCTACTGTGAGAATCTAGGAACCCAGCTGGTGCCGATAATCAAAGAGTGAGACGTCTCCCGACTTTTAAAAAATGCTTCCAAGCAGATCAGCTATTGTGTCGTTTGTTCGGACTGACGGGCTGGTTGACCTGTTCCCTCCAGGTTCATGGCTTCAGCGCAGTCGAAAACCGGAAAACCTGATCCAAGTGAGTCGTGACGGCACTTTTTGGACCGTTCTCGTTTGAAGGCTGCTTTCTAACTGGACTCATGTTTCTCTGTGGACAGATGAAGTCTTCAGAGATCCTCCGTTCCAGATGAACACCATGAACGTGACGTCGCCCTTCTCCTTCAACGACTGGCTGAGCAGCAACAGGCCGTCACTGGCCAGTGGAAAACCAGTCGACATGTTTGGAGCTCAGTTTGAGACGGAGGTTTGGAAGAGGAATATTGTTTTTGTAGAAAATTGAAATCAATAATGTTAAAGTAAACCTGTCAAAGCTCAGATATCCAGGGACCTACAAGACTTTATTGTTGCTCTTTTTAGATGAATACCATAAATAATCTTTAACATGATGGTTTTGTGTAGTTTTGGTTTGTATGCAGTGTAGTATAAGTATAAGAAATGCTGTACTGAATCTCAGGTTAATGTCTTAACATGCAGTCACTATATTGTTCCTTAAGTAACACTGTTCAAAAAGACAAAAATAGCTTTGAATCATCTCCTTTTAGGGTCTGAATTACTTAAATGTGTCAAGGTTCCAATTAGATGAGGTTATAACTTAATATTTAGATCTTGATTTAGAAAATTAAAGCTGGTTGTGTCGACTAAAAACTAATTGATATTACTGTATATTCTGGAATACATGTTCTTCTTTCTTTTTAGCTGTTTCAATGGTCATGCAACTTATATTCAGAAGAAAAAAATATATCAAAATAAATTGGTAAATACCACCTGGGACCTCTTAATGGCATCGAATGACAAAAGAATACTGCCACAGTACCACAGAAAATTCTGTATTACTACTGTATTTAACTGCCTGCAACCTGTAGGTTGGATATTTTCCAAAATATTTCCATTTGCAACAAACAGCAGCAGAGCTAATAGTACTGTATGTAATACTAACTGTATGTTTGCCTTTGACTGACTGAACTGTGAGCAGTTTGAGAGGATTAAATGTGACTCTGAGGTATTTATACATCTTCTTGGGTCTTGAGTTACTGAGACGGTGTCGTTGTTGTTCTAGTTCACGTTAACAGATCGATAAACTTTCTTGTAACCTAAGACGTTCAATTTGTTTAGTGAAGCTGATGAAGCAAGTTGAGAGTTCAAAATGAGAAAAACTTTATTGAAAACTTCAACTAAAGTTATACGCCGGCACAGTCAGGACTGAGTTTGTCGGGACGCCTATTTCTTGTTATATGCAGACGACACTCGTGTCTGCTGGACCCTTTGATTTGACCTGTTCATGCTTCAAAGTTCATCTTCCCGAACGTCATCTCAGAAATGTTTGACCACATTTGACATCTACAACAACCCCATCTTTGTATTAAATATAAATCTACTCCTTTAATCTATTACCTTTCTTTCAGGTAATTGTTTTTGGACCTGGTCAGACAGACGCGACAATACGACAAAGCGATATCTGGATTTGGCAACTGGTTCGTAAAGCCCAGCAGCACTTCTTCACCTCTGTAGAAAACCACATGTGACCTCTTCTTCTCTGTATGTTGGGCAGGAGGGATCCTCTACAGTCACCCTGCCTGAAAAGGAGTACACACTTTCTGCAGGAAGCAGTTTACTCGTACGCGAGCAGAGCCAGTAAGTCACTGTTAACACCCAATGAACAAAGAGCTTCCAGATATAGTTCTCGACGGTAATTACTTGCTATTTTCTCTCTTGTAGATACCAGTGGCAGAGAGATAATGGGACTGTTGCCTTGTGTGTGGTTCAAAACCCTGAGCGGAAGAGACCTTAAACGCAAACTACCTATTCAAGCTGCACACATAAAAATGTTGTGGACACCATGTGATTTTCTCTAGTCAATATTAAAGAGATATGAAATTGGGTGCTTGGGTGCCATGATTGCTGTTACCCATTTTCTGTCGTCATCGTTTTGTCTTATTTTAGCATAAATTCATTCACAGTTTTATGGGTTTTTTAGCAGTGTTATGCAATTTATTGCAAGTAAAACTGGAGTTTATTGACGGTATGAAGAACTTCGGTTTGATTGTCCTGGAAGTTTCCACCTGTGGATTTCAGAGGAGTGAAACTTTCAGGCTAACATTGATCAAACCGGTAGATTCACTATGTTTAGATTTTTTTTTAGCACACCCCACATTGGTGTGCATAATATAAACAGAATGTAGAAACAATAAACATAATAATCTCTAATTCACTTGCATGTGTTAAAGCTAGATTGTAGCCCTCTAAATTTTTCTTTTTTTTATAAAATAATGTTAGCTATGCCTCTTAATCTGACTCTTTCTGATTTTATCTTTTACGAAGTGAAAGTTATGCATTCGTCTGCATGTATTTATTTATTAGTTTGTATGTATGTATGTGTGTATTTTACCAGGGACAATTTGTTATAATCCAGGAACCAGTCAATTAGGTTTTGGGACGTTAACAAACCGTTCCCGAATAAATCCTAAAAAACAGCAAAAAAATGTTCCCATACAAAGCGGATGAGAGAGGCACCTCATGGAGGAGATCAGCGTCTCTTGCCATGGAGACATACGCAGTAATTATTATTATTATTATTATTATTATTATTATTGTTATTATAAGAAGAAAGCAAAAAGAAGTTGAATTTCCATTTTAAGATTTGCAAAAAAAAATTCAAACAATTTTGAACAGATGTTAAAAAGTGCCATAATTAATCCCCCAAAAATGTAAGTACCATTGTTAATATGATTTAAAAAAAAAATTTGGGGGCGGGCAAACGATTCTGTTTGTGGTGAAATAAGTTGAGAGATATTTATATTTTATCCAAGAAATATTCCTGCTTGGTGTTGCATTAACTGAAAATCTCAACCTCAAGTACAGTATGTCGGACCCCAGTTCAAATCCCAGTTGCACCATCAAAACCATCCACCTTGAATGAATTAAAAAAAGGTGGTTTCCTACAGAAAGATGTGCAGGCACATGTGCAAAAGCCCAAAAAGAGTGAGAAATGTGATTTATTATGGCATGGATCCCCTGGAAACATCCATTTGACTCACATTTTCATAAAAAAAAAGTTAAAAATGTCAGTGTTTGTGGCAGAGATTGGAAGCACAATTCTCCAGATCGCGGCGGTTCCTCTTCAGTGGCGCAGCCTTATCCTCAGAGTGTTCCTGATCACGTGCTGCTCTGCTATGAATGCCGCCACCGTCCAGGGCAGTGCGTACTCCAGAGTCACCAGTCCGCCCACGTTGTACCTGTAACCCGAGTAATCCCAGGGACAAGCGCCCAGCAGCGTCAGCGCCGACCCCCAGCTGAACTCCCACAGGTAGATGAACAGAGTGTAGGCCGTCAGTCGCACCAGCAGGGGGCGACTCTGGGCGAGCAGCCGGGATCTTATGTTCTCCATGAGGTAGATGGCGGTGGCGTACATGGGCAGCGACCACAAGCTGCTGTGACCCGCCAGCCTGCGGTCCCGGCTGCTGCACCAGTCGCACACGGCGGTGAAGACCACCTCACAGAGGCAGCCGTGCAGCGCGTACACGTAGAGACGAAGCGTGGCGGCGAGGGGCCGACCGGGACCGTCGACGTGTGCCGAGGCCTCGTCCTCGACGTCGCCCCCTGCCACAAAAGATGGAAGTCACTGGACGTACTGAGCGCCCTTGCAAGGTGCAAAAGAAACATGTGCACTCGAGCATTTGGACCAATCTGAAACTGATTTTGTGAAGCCGCAATTATTTAGAGCGTTACTGTTCAAAGTTTAGGGGAAATCTGGGGGTCAGAGGGATGCCTTTTCCCCACATTGTAACTTTCAAGAAGAAATCATGACATGAAAAAACAGTTTTTGTAAAATGTGCTTGAAACGTTTTCAGAAGGTGTCAGTATGTATCTGCTCTAAAACAAAGGAAAAAAGTGTCCTTACTCAAAGGTTCTAATGCTTTTTCACTCATTCAGCCTATCACGTGGTCTCTAATCTAAATGAGTTTGACACTCCTGCATTAGTGTCTTTCAATGTATAAGTACATTTTATATAATTACTGATTAAGTAATCCATCTAGCTGTGTGTCTGTTTATCTATTGTCAAGTAAATGTCATTGTTGTTGTGAGCGACTATACAATCCTGCCTCAGTCCTCGACTCCAGGAGACACAGGTGCGCGTACCTGCTCCCTAATATGGATTACCAGCTAATAGCCCTGCTCAGCACATTAAAGGATCAGGAAATCTTCAACATGTTTTCACTCTGCACTTCAAATTGCGTCATCTACGAGCACAGAAACGGCTCTTCTCAACCGTCTCTATTCAAAAACAAATAAATAAGAAAACAGCAACACAATAGTGTTCTGCTTACCCCCATCACTTCTTTCACTCACAAAAAGATGCGATAGAAGTAAAAGCAGAATCCAGCCTAGAAGAAGTAAGAAGTGTGTCTCCCTGCAGTCTTTTTAGATAAAATGAAGGTGGGAATAGTTGGAAGTCTCACCTTGGCCATCATGACCTGGCGTTGTCCTCGCAGCGAGCCTCCTCGCCTCCATCCTCGGCCAGCATGTGGGTCTCTGTGCCTTTGTAATCTTCCTCTGTGTGTGTGTGTGTGTGTGTGTGTGTGTGTGTGTGTGTGTGTGTGTGTGTGTGTGCGTGTGTGTGTGTGTGTGCGTGTGTGTGTGTGCGTGTGCCTGTGCTTGTGTGTAGATCTCGGGCTAAACATTAAGCCGGCCCATGTAATGAGAGTGAGATATCTCCGTCACAGACTGAGGCTGCGACCTGAGCGAGGAGCCCAGGAAACACCACCTGAGGGAGCGTGCATGTGTGTATGTATGAGTGTGTGTGTGTGTGTGTGTTTTGGTGGAACCAACACCAGTATTGATCACACGGTAGCTGCAATGAATGCCTCCTTTCATACATACAGTCAAAGTGTATTGATGGGCAGCGAGTCGCACAGAAGAGCGCTGTATGACACTGTACCAGTGTTATAATAGGGGTCATGTAGGGGGGTTATCAGTGACACACTGTCAGAGAAAACTGGTCAAACACACACACTCACACACTGATGAATGGACGCACTGAAGGCTCCACCTGGATCTGTTTCACATTCATATTATCTATGGATGATTTTAGATATTCCTGTTGATGATTTCAGGCTGAAAGAATTTTTATATTTGAGCAGTTTATTGGCATAAACATGAGTTATTGGCGGTTAGAAGCAGGAGGACAGGTTCTCCAGGAAGTTAGAGTATTTGTGCATGTTTTGATTTTTTTTCCTGATGAGGAGAACTTCTCATAATACTCAGTAAAAAAATGTCCCTACTCGTCAGATACAGGTTTTTTTTAGTACTCCATTCTCCGTTTGAAAGAACCAGCTTACCCCCCACGAAGCTTCACGTTCAAGAGCATTGCACCTGCTGCCATGTGTCATCAAGCAGTTGTAATTTGACACCAGCATCTTGGTTTTGCCATTTGTTGCCTGCTGTGTTTTTTATGAACTCAGAATAATATCAGCAATATGAACTAGATTTCCATCCCAAAGAATGTGTCCACAACATTAATGTTACGGAGTGTTCCTATTGGACTGAATTATTCATACCATTGTTTTTGCCACTTTGATATTTTAAGAATTTTTTGGGGAGGATTTTAATGGTTGATATTGTATATGTGATGTCTGAGATGTTTTCACCATTTTAATAATTGCCTATATGATTACCTTCGCCAGTGAAAGTTGGGCTGAGAAGGTACTATGTTCGTCTGTGTGTATTTATCTATTGGTTTGTATGTGTTTTACTAACTTTTCGCATAAGCTTCTCACCCGAATTGCATAAAATTCGTCATCTTCCAAAAAGCCTTGCAGCCTCTCCATAACCTGGTAGCTGAGCTGTTTCCATATTGACAAGTCCCGTTTCCGAATAAATCCCAAAAAACTGCAAAAAAATGCCCCATTCAAAGCGGATGAGAGAGGCACCTCGTGGAGGAGATCAAAGGAGATCAGCGTCTGTTGCCATGGAGACACTCCCTGCTCAGTGTTTCACAGCGTGATACAGGTACCTGACCTACCTAGTTAGCATTGGTTTGAGCTAATGGCTATCATGGTAACTTGTTTCCGCAAACAAAATGTTGCGTTGGTGAAGGTCTGCGCTCTACCGAGTGTAGCTCTAGTTGTATCTGTTGTTGGTAGATGTATATTAATTGTTTTATGCTTGTTAAGGCTGCCAGCGTGTTAAACTGAAGTGTTGCCACTTCTGTACAGGTGGTGGCAATAATGGGTCATTTCAAGTTTGTCCTTACCTCTTTTGAATGTGAGAGTTTTGTTTGTTTTTTTGTTAGTTTTGTCTGTCATTTTTCATACTGTATGCCTGCTTACAGTTCAACACAGTAAAATGGCATGATGGTTGTTGATTTCTTGAATTGTCTTGAATTGAACCTACTGTACCTTTTTGAGTTTGTGAAGAAAAGTGTTATATAATGTCAATATCTGGTCAATGTCAAGGTTCATTCAAAATAAACGTGTACTAAACATTGATATACCCAGAACCCTTATAGCTGTCAGCATTCAAAATTGAAGCAAATTCTTACGACATCACTACATGATGGCCAGAAAATTCATCACCTCAAGCCACAATAAATCTTCATGAAAACTGCAGTTCTATAGCACAAATACCCCAGTGGGTGACAAAGACGTTATGCTTATTAAAAAAAAAAGGCGCTTTAATGGGAACATGTTTATTTGTATGTATACGTGAATTCTAAAAGTACTGTCTTATTCAGGTTACATGCAGCTGTAACAACCTGGGCAACATTCATGCAATTTACAATCATAATAACTGCCATCACTTCTAATAGTAGAAATAAGGAAGTGAAGTGTGTGCACTGTAGAGCACTAACAGTACAGTTTAACACACAAACAGCAGTAATGTAACCATAAAGCGTCCCCGGGAGCAGATGTGGGTCCTGACGCGGCGCCACCGTCGGCTTGTGTGTGTTTGTTTTGTGTGCGCGCTAATAAAACAGTCAAATGAACGAATGGGCCCTCCAGATCAGAGTCCACTGATTCTGGCAAACAGACCTTCGGGCCGTGAAAAAGGGAGTCAGTGACCATAAAGTTATCTCGCTCACAAAGGTCGAACAGTAGTGAGCCGCATTGTTGTGCATGGAGCTGCTTCCGAAGAAAGTTTAGTGAGAGGAACACACAGTCTCACAGCCAGAAACCCCCTTTGTCTGGAGCACGGTGGAGGTCACTGAGACCTTTTAAGATTTGGTTCCTTCCACTGGAGAGAATGCATCCAAATTCAATAGATGATGGGAATTAAGGACTGTCCATTCAGCCATCTTCTTTCAGGGCTCAGTCCATTGGTTTGCCCATAGTTAGCTGGTATGGCCTCCACAACTTGAAGGTTCCAGATCCGCATCCCAATGGCTTTACACACGATCATGTACCGTTCCACTGAATGCTGCAGGCCCTCATGTGACGGTACCAAAAGGACAATGTCATCTGCAAAAAAGCGGCTATGACATCTGTCATCAGAAGGGATCTTTTGGGACACAATCACGAGGCTTTTTTCCGAGTTCATAAAGCATAAGTTTTGTGGATTGCTAAACTCTCATGGCCGTTCAATATTCTGTGAGTGTCTCTTGTTCCATGACCAGCATGGAATCTGAATATTAATCTGACTGTCGGTCAAAATCTCCTTTCCAGTTCCAGTCATATATTTGACCAGGGAAGGTAAGACAAGTGATACACAAATAATTGGCACATTCTCTATCAATAAATAATCCCTTTGTCCAGACTGAATTCTTGACTCGCTTAATGACGGGTTTATCTGGTAAATCATTCTAACGCTGCCTTGCAAAAACAAACAGAGTGTGACAGTGCCATATTCTCTATGTGTCACTCATCGGCCCTCTGGCAACCACAGAATCTGCTCTTCTGTAGTTTATATTCATTATCATGTTCCTCCATTCGCATGAAGGACACCCATCATTGTCTTCCTCCCTTCAACGTAACTTTCTGTATTCCTCAACACAACTTCACTCATGATGACCAAAATGCCCTACCTATCTCTGAAGTTTCCTGCCCACTGGGTTGTTTTAACTTCACAATTGTGACTCACTCAATATCCCAGAAGCACCACAACGTCACCTCCCCACCAATCCATTCGCAAAGCAAGAAAACATATTCAACGTTTAACTTTGTTGGCAAACAAATATGCAGGAGATATAAAAACAGCTGCAACAATATTAAAACTTAGAACATTGTTTCATGTGGAGCACGTTATGTAAAGGCATTTCAACATTACATAAGTACTGCAAAGTTCTCTCATGTGAAATAAGATACTTTCTTGCAGAGCCTGTTTATTGGAAAGATAATGACGCTCATGTTTCAACAAGCCCGAAAATCAAACCGGATTTCATTGGAAGACTGCCTCGGATAAAACTTCTTTCAGAAAGAGATCCTGAAACTCACATGAACTATTCTCTTCATCTGCTGAATACACCGACCGAGCAGTGGTGAGTACCCAGATCTAAACTCTATCCAGTCTGCACTGCAACAGGTTTTAACTACTGTTGGTGTATTAAATTAGAAGCATCACAGTATGAAAGGAGATGTAAATAACACTAATAACCAAAATCTACCAGGACAGATTACAACGTGAGGCAGGGCAAATAGAGTTTCCTGTTTATCGGAAAATGGCCTTATTTGCTTTCTTCAGAAAGAATACGTTGTAATGATCGATGCCTCCTTTTTGTCTGTCCACTGACGACGCAAAGTAAAGTTACAAACATGCTATTTTAGCTTGGCAGACGCACCTAAAGCAGGCAACATACTAAGTTTTTGTACCAATATTGCAAATTCTGCCAACTTTCTATCAACCTCAGAGTGACAACAACAACATCAATCTGAGGCACCTCGGTATTCGTACAAAATCTCCAGACACAGACATGACATGATGTCAAATTTCATTCTCATTCTGCACAATTCAATTCAACTTTATTTATATAGCACCACATACAACACTGTCATTACTTTTAAAAGTTACAACAGACCCAGTAGATGTAGAGAAAGTATTTTTTTACCGAGATCTGAAATCCTTCTCTCTCTGTTCCTCTCCTCCTTAGATGTGAATCAAAAAAGCACTGAGAGAAGGCTTGGTGGGAGAACCAGAGATCAGATCACAGGCAGCTCAAATGGAATCCGTGAATGTTTCCCCGGAGATGGACGCCAACACTTCGATACACTGCCTAAACACGTACAGACGCACAGATCACGGAGTACACGTGTTCCTACAAATTGTCCTGATCGTCGAGATGATCGTGGGCTTGCCAGGAAACTTGGTCGCTCTGTGGATTTTCTGTTTCCGACTGAGAGTCTGGAAGACCCACGTCCTCTTCCTCTTCAACCTGGTGGTGGCCGACTTCCTGCTCCTCCTCAGCGTGCCCTTCCGCATCGACGCGCACCGGCGAGGGGACGACTGGGCACTCGGACAACTCTGGTGCACCGTCAACCTCTTCATGCTGTCCGTCAATCGCTCAGCCAGCATCGCCTTCATGACGGTGGTGGCACTGGACCGCTACTTCAAGGTGGTCCACCCCCACCACTGCATCAGCCGGATCAATCTAACTCAGGCCCGCTGGCTCTCGACGCTCATGTGGTTTACCGTGATTCTCTTTCGGATTCCCCTTTTGACCATCAACACCCTTCACGAGGCTGGAAATGTCTCCCTCTGTCGTACGTTTCACTCCTACAAGGTAACTCCGGTGGCGATGAAGGTGCATTACCTGGCCTTCACTGCAGAGTTCTTCCTGCCCTGGTTCTTGTTGATTTTCTGCTCTGCTCGCATCGCCGCCCACCTCCACCAGCGGGAAATGGACAAGGAGAAGAGGATTCAGAGGGCCATTCAAGCAGTGGTTGTGATCAGCATGGTGTTCACCTTCTGCTTCATGCCAAGTGTTATCACGGGCCTGCTGGGCTTGTATTACAAGGCGTACCATCCGTCGGACTGCATATCCTACAATCGGATCAGCCAGCTCTTCATGTTGTGCATCGGCTTCACCTACCTCAACAGCGCCCTGGACCCCATCGTCTACATTTTCTCCAGCGCAATGTTTCGTGTTGCTTTCAAGAAGTCCTTGAGATTCAAGAAGACTCCCCAACAAGGCCATAAATGCTGACATGCTGAATAAAAATCTATTTCAGGTTTTTCTTTATTTTTTGAACAAACAATGATTGCTATAGAGACAAACCTGATTTGTGTAATGTTGGATTTAAGGTGACAGACTCATTGTTGGGAACACTAGAAGAGACAAATGGCAGGACTCACTCACAGCAACAGCAACAGCAACAGTAACGACTGCATCACAAGGCAAACCACAGTGAAGGTTATGATAAATGATTATTAATTGATTTTCAAACAAACTTCGCTTATAAATGAATAGATAAATAAACTAGATATTAAAGATATAAGGCTGTAGCTGGAAGCTTGCTGGTTTGAATCCGGCAGCCGATTTCATTGGGTAAAAGTGAAAGTTGACATGTTTCCTGAGCATAATCCGTGAACCCTTGAGCAATGCACTGTGGACAGAATTCTGCTGTATCAGTATGTATCTGTGACAAATAAATGCATTTCTTCATACAGTGTTCATATATTCCTGCATGCCATAGTCTGGTAACCTGTGTCACAGTGTGGTGCTGTATGTTGTTATCATGGACACGGTGCAAAATGCCCACTCACCCATTTCTCCACATAATGATTTACTATTCAATCATTCATTCATTCATTCTTTGAGACACTAATTTAAGAATGTGTTGAATTTGCCTCTTCCTTTGTCTCAGCAGTGGTAATGCTGGTGAGGTATCAGAAAACAGTCAGAATGTCCACTTAAAGCCGTTATTTATAAGCAACAGACAAAATACACCACTCAGTACATGTTGTTCATTAGTAATTTTTTGATCTATAAAATGTCCTGTGAGTGAAAACAACATCTGAGTGCCATATAGGTGTACCATATTGAAAAGATTAATAATACGAATGATAATATTACAGCCATCATCAGGATCATTATAGTGATGGTGTTTCTGTCATGTGGCACAAAAACATTTTTATTCTTCTTTTTAGTCAAAATGAAGTTTTAATCACAGAATCACACTTGATGATAGAGTAACAAAGCATTTACAAGCAAAACCTTGCATAGTTGTAACATAGTTTTTCACTGCCCAACTGCTAACAGCAAAATGGTATTTACCAATGTTTTAAAGTTCTGCAAATTTTCCAATGACACTGACAAATGATGCGGTGAAAATTATTCGGTGATTAAGAAAACACTTTTTTTGTGTGTTTAAACTTTCAGTGTTCAGTGCAATGCACTCTTCAGTGCAATTTCAAACAGTAGTAGCCATGGGGAGATGTTTTGGGTGTCGAAAAGAGTGAAAAGCCCAATTTCTAAAGGGAAGGTGAAGGTATAATCCCCCAAAGGTGTTGGTAACATATTACAAAGTCTTGAAAGATATATGTGCAATATATGAATGTGTGTTTAGGTGTCACGTTTGTTTGGTGATGCTGAATGTGTAGTCTCTCTTTTAGGAATCATCATAAATCACATCACCCTGTCAAAATGAAACGGCAGAAAGATGATCACTTCTATGAATACTTTTCTATAATTTATTCAGTATTCAAAATAGGAATATAATATTTAACACAAGTTTTGTTGACATTTCTGTTGACTCTCGTCACTCAACAGTAGAATATTATCATACTATAATTTACAATATGTTAGTTTTGTGCCACTACATTTCAGATAAATTCGGCTGATTGTGTGACGTCACCGTGCCGGCGGAATCCTGAGCGGTAATGACGTCAGTGATACTTTACGGCTACTGTAAATTCAAAACCTCCTCCTACGGTTTTTTTTATTTAACATAAGCTGCGTTTTTTTGGCGTTTCTGATACGGTTGACGTCGTAATTGAATCGAATTCGCTTGTTTTCTTCAAAGAAAAATAAAACAGCACCCTGAGAAATAAGGAATTTGCAACGACACAAATATACTTGCGAGGTAAAAGTGGCACCATTAAAATCAAGGAGCGGTTGACGGCTTTGGACGGCTTCCTGTTTATAAACCCAACTGCGGCCCGTTTGGACTGAGCTCCAGTGGCGCAATCGGTTAGCGCGCGGTACTTATATGACAGTACACTGTAGAGCAATGCCGAGGTTGTGAGTTCGAGCCTCACCTGGAGCAGAATTTTGACGGTCGACTTCTTTTGAATCGTTTTAATCCCAGTTTACTATTAGAACTCACTCAACCTTAATATTCAACAGCGAAAACGACGAAAATTGACGGAAATATCCGAACACACTCAGTCAAAATCATAAAAATGAACTTCAAACTTCCCTAAACAGATGGTTTTTATACCAAAAATATAGATGAGAGGATTTTATTTGAGTAAAAAAGCAAGTTCTCAGACCAATAAAATCATTTCCAGAATGTGTGACTGGATTTGAAACTGAATTGTCATTGTCATCCAAGCAGTAGTACCTGTTGATGAACAGTAGGAAGCAGCAGTTCTCCATCTCTGCACAGACTCATTTTTTCCCTCAAAGAATACAACTTTTTAACAGTTCAGTGACAGTTTGAAATAGTTGCATCCCACATCTTGCATGCATTTTTTTTTAATACAATACGTTTTTGCCACGCTTTTCCACTGCATCACATATAAATTATATCAAACACGATGCTTAAAATTTAATAAATAAAGATGTTATGTTAAATGAATGGCATGCATGACAATTGTTAGTTTTGTTATTGTTTGATGTTATTCCAACACATGCTCAGGTCTCATATGAGGAATTTCAAAAGCTCTTCTCACTCCAACTGATTAAATGATGAGGATGTATGAGTTTCTCTTTGAAATAGTATTTTCCCTCCCTTCGCAGAACGTTTCAGTCTTCTACCACTAGAGGTCCTTGTTGTCCACTGAATGGACCAGGCTGCTTTGTTTATCTTCGTTCTTGATTCTGACTGGCTGTGTCTGCAGTTTGAATGAAAACACATTTTTCATGCGTGCGTGTGTGTGTGTGCGTGTGTGCGTGTGCGTGTGTGTGTGTGTGTGTGTGCGTGTGTGTGTGCGTGTTCTCATCCACGCACATATGGATGTCTGAACCGTTTTTGATGAAGATTTGTCTCATCTGGCAGCTTCTGAGTTTTAAGTAGTTTCACACTGCTGCACATCTAAATATATATAAAAAAAAAAAAAAAGAAAAGAAAGGAAAAAAGTTGTGGTGATATGATTGGCGTCATGCATGCAAGGGTGAAAAGATGGACGAATTGGGGGGTGGGGGGGTGGGGTGGGGGTTGATATACGGTTCACAGCTCAATTCAACGCGTATTACTGATTGTCACCAGCTGAAGAACGCGGCTGATGCATAAAACATGGCCTCGCTCTGGAACTTTCTCCATCCTGATCACCAGAGGCCAGATGCAGAGAGCATGAGATCACTGCTTTACAAAAACAAAAGTATGGGAACGGGAATCTCAGCAGCACTGCTGGAGACATTAGCCAGCCTCCCGCGTACAGCAAACACTCTCAGTTTGGTGGCTGTCATCACCGCCGCATACCTGTCCGTAAAAAAACCTCTTTCCCTGATGAATTCAGTCTGTGTGTACTTGGGAATACACGTGAAAGTATAAGAGATGTTAGGCTACTGCTGCCGCAGTCATTTAGAGTCATTAACGAACGGCCTGGGCTGGTTCGGTGAGTGCAGAGTATTTGGGGCAAACAGCAGCAGTCACACACTTTGAGACACAGCGCGTTCGTGGTAATGCTTGACAGGAGAATACTCTTTAAATGTTTTGGTAAATTGAAGGCCCGTCGGCCAAAACTTGTCCACGACAAGTTCCAATCGTAAAGAATTTAAGAGAAAACATTGATTTGAAAAACAACAAATTTTTCTTAAGAGTAGCCGATATAATGCAACAGAGACCGGAGCTGAGTCTGTATAAACACCCATAATGCAAGAAAAGGTTTTCTTTTTGGACAAATTATTCTATTTTGCTCCAGATAGTTTCATTAAAATTGACTATGTTGACATTGTAGTGATGTATCATAGTATCTGCTTGACTTGCATTGATAAGGAAAGAGTCATTAAGGGTAGATTGTTGAATGGTGCAGGTTTGCTGTGAGCAAATCAGGAGATAGATAAACTTTATTGTCTGCCCCAAGTGGTGACAGGAATTTTTCTTTAACAAGGCCTCAAACAATAACACATATAATATAATACATATTTGATATTTATAACACAGTTAAGACACAAGTACAGCCATAAAAGAAATGTTAAACCGAAACAGAAAACAGGAGCCGATTTAAAAAAAAAAAAAAAAAAACCTCCAAAACACACACACATTGTTCTCAAGTGAAAAAGGAAAACTTTTGTTGGGTTTTGGGGTCTGTTTACACGACAACGCTGCTCGAAACCACTGCAACGTTTTGAAAACGGTCTGACTCTGTCGAATCAGTTTCCGTCTCCTCCTGGGACTTGGTACTTTTATTTTGACAGTCACCATAATAACAATCCACCTCGGTCGTCTGTCCACTAGAATGTCCGCGTTCTCCCATTGTTATTGTTTATATATACTGATCTGTGTGTGCATACGTGTGTCGCTTCATTACAGAAACGAACCAGAGAACGCCTCGAGTGACGCGACACGTTTTATTTTCAAGATGAGGAAGAGCCGCTTTCTTCTCAGTTTTCTTGAGCCAAGTTGGAAGTGATCAAATATATTTGAATTTGGAAAAAAGGAAATGGCGGCCAAGGTGGCACTTTTTGAAAATGCTCCGAGTCCATCTCTGTGGATCGTCTGTTGGTACGAATGTCCAGGTACTCAACATCATGAATGTGTACAGTATATTGTTCTACAAACATGAAACATCATGTAAACACAGTCAGATTAAAGTCCACAAACAAAAGTTGGGGGGAGGGTTGGGGGCAGCTGTTTAAAAGCTTCTCCCCACGATAACACCATTTTTTGAAGGCCGAGCCGCTTTTTCAATAACAAACCTAATCAATGCAAGCCTTTTGAGACGTAGTAAATCACATCGTGCGTTGTACATCAATCTATCAGCATCGACTCCTCCCAAGGTTTTTTTTGGAACACACACACACACACACACACACGCCTGATATTGCACTTTTACGAGGGCAAACCCACTAAATAGATGGATAGCGTTTGTTATTTTAATCATCTGTCAGACTCGTCCCATTAATCAGCTTTTATCCGTACAACCCTTTAGCAGACCGGGCTCTTCGTTTTGCCGGACACCTCTGGAAACACCATGTCTTTGAGCGCTTGCCTCGCATGGTAAACGCGAATGACTTGTTGTGGACTGTGAGATTATCCCTGTCAGTCAGTGTGGACAGGCTGGAGTAGATGGGATGATTAATATTTGGCGGTTAGTCTGTTAAATCAACCGTTGCACATTGCACTTGTGATATATTGTCTCTGTTTGGTGAGTAAGCGCCTTTACTTTCACAGTTGCTTACAGGTTGTGATCCTGCCAGACTGTTTGTTTGAGGGTTTTTTTTTTTTGGAAGCGAGTTGATTTAGAGTGTGACAGCAGGTCTGTAGCTGTTGTGGCAGGACCTGTTCTCGTATCTGAGCCGCGATCTGTCGAGGGGCGGGGGGTGGAGGCGGGGGGGGGGTGGTTCCGTCAACTTTACGCTCTACTGTCAAGAGACCGCAAACCCAGGGGAGTCTCCTCCGTCTTTTAAGTTATCGCATTTAAGGGGCGAGGCCTTTATTGGTTAAATCGTGAGCAAACTGGCGGTGAGTTTAATTTATTTACCTGCTAAGACTATCATCTTTAAATAGCAGCTTCCCACAGGAGCAACTTGGTGCCGGAAGCCTTTTGTGGGAACATCTACACACACATTAAAATTCCCTCAAAGTGTAGCAACAAAACATCAAACTTCAAGTGTTTTTTTTTTTGTTTGTTTTTTTAAAGGCCTCCTGCAACACTATATTACCGTGTTTAGATCCAAGCCCGCCCCCCCGGCCCGTTACTAACCACACAGCTATGTGTCACAAGCTGTAATTCACATCTGTCTCTGCTTAGCAGCGAGTGTTCGCTCACTATCTCGCTGTCTGACAGCTCCCAGGCCCAGCTGTTATGTATTGTGGCCCCGTGGGCTCTGCTGCTCATTACGTGTGAAGGTATAATTATTATCATTATTGTTTTCTCTCTCTCTCTCTCTCTCTCTCTCTCTCTCTCTCTCTCTCTCTCTCTCTCTCTCTCTCTCTCTCTCTCTCTCTCTCTCTCTCGAGCCTGGAGCAACTTCACTGATGAAGCATCTGTCAAATCGCCAGAAAGGAAGTGATGTCACGTTGTCTGGCGAAACCCGGAGGTCAAAGGTGTGTCTGTCAGAAGCAGAGAGATGTGTGTGTGTGTCGGAAGGAGGACGTGAGATAATGTTTTGTTCCCTGGGAAGTCAATTATGTGCGTGAATTTCTTGGGTTTTTTTTTGAAGGGGGGGTGGGGGGGTCATCTGGTGAAGAATTCCCACATGTGCCGTTACATTTCTTAACCTTTGCTTTTCCCAGGTAAACTGTGAACGCCTCTCACACTCTATCATCGTCATCTGAGGCGGCGACAGATCGCATCGTGAGGGGGGGGGGTGGGGTTCATAAGGAATACGGGAAAATACCAAGGGGCTGCGGGAAATAGCCAACAGGTGTCTTGTGTAATTAGGTGAACAGATCACACCATAAAAAGCAGGGAGAAAAATGTCAAATCTGAAGTACTGCACATATTTTCATACAATAATAACTATTTAACTATAAAACACCCGCAGTTAATTTATGTTAAATATACTTTATAAAAATACAGTTCCACAGCAAAATAGTGCAGTATTTTTAGTTCAAACGCACAAAAACGTAGAGAACATAATAATCAATCAAGGATAATTTCTCATAAAATAGATTATGTAAGTAATTTTGAGTAATATTATAATTTCTTTTGATTTGTGACATGGTAGGTAAGCCTATAACAAGCTGGAGGAGTTTGTCTGTTTACACAACAACGGTGCTCAGAGCCACTGAAAACAACTTTCTGAAAGTGGTCCGTCTCCATGGAAACGGAACTTTGCTCCTGCCCACCATGGCCATGGTAACTTGTTCTCCTGCACATGCTCAGTGCATTCATTGAGCAGTTTGTAGTTGAGAGTCAGCTGTTCTTGAAGCTGTCCACTCTCTCCACCTCCGTCACACTGATGCACAGCAGTGGGAGGAACCTCTGCTGTCTCCCGCCGGAGACCACAATGTCTTCTTTCGTCCTCGTTGTTGGCAGGGGATTGTGGTGACCTTCGACCTGCAGGGAGATCAACCCTGGAAAACACTGTGTCATCAGCAAACCTGATGGGGACGTTGCTCTGCGATGTGGAGACACAGTCATGGGGACCCAACACGCAGCCCTGAGGAACTCCGGCGTTTATGGGGTTCATTGTTGGATTACAGTTAATAGTATAAATAGCAAATAACATTGACGAAAACAATGACAGTAAACGTCTTACTCTCCATGTTCTTATTGGCGTATTGCTAGATATATGAGCTCACTACTGCCACCTGTGGATTGTAGGAGAAGTGGAACAATACTGACATGTCCAAGTGTGAGTTGGCTCCACGGCGCCCCCTGCAGAGAGACCCCACAAAGGGGGACACAGAGCCCTATTTGTGAGGAGGATATTTCGTTTTTTTGTTTTTTTTACTAAACATCTCATTGTGCTGTGTCCCAAACCTCAAGGATAAAATAATCAGATTTCTAAGCTTATAAACACTGGATTACATTTCACTGTTTTACCACCTGAATCCATTTAAAATACACAACCACACATCGTAGGACTCAGATATATACTGTATATGTTTCGCGAAAAAACAGAGGTCACACTGACTTTGCATGAGAACTAAAAATAAACACAGATTTGCTGGTTAGGTTGGTGTAATTTGTGCAGTGCGATCTCAGGAGTAATGAGAAGTGAGCGACGCAGCAGGTGGAAACTGCACACAAAATGATTGCTGCACCGGGTATCTCGCTTTTTTTTCTTTTTTTTTTATCTTTTCCAGATTTATATTCTTTGTGAGGTCCAAAGAACACACCATACTTGTGAGGTCTAGAATGCTGGAGCGTTGTTTTACATGCAGGGTTAAAATGTGGTTTTGGGGCTGAGGTTATACGACGTGGTTAAGAGAAGGCCTCAGGTTAGCCACCGTGCTATGATGACCCCGCAGAGTTATTCTGTACAAACTGGTGTGTGTCGATGTCCTTGGCTTTCTCTCTTTCTGGGGTCCACAGAGCGCATGTGGTCCGTTTACATTGTGGGGACTGAAATACTACACTGAGAAACCTGATGAGTTACTGCAACTCAAATTAGTTTGAGATAATCTGAATAAATAAGGCACAATATAACATATGGATTAAATATAAATTTAATAAGATATTGAATGAAAAATATGATTGAAAAAAAAGAATCAACAGTGAATTGAAATATACTCATATCAGTTCAATATAATTCATATATTGTGTTATTATGTGCTGTTAGGCTTCACTGTGTAGACTCCACAATGTTTTACATGTACATAAGTATAACAATTGATTTAAAAGAAAAAAAATACCACCCACTAAAAGGCCTTTATATACCCATTATAGAGCACTTAGAAAATTAAATGTCTTATTTACCCTAGATATGAGTCATTAGAAGCATCAGGAGAAAGTTGATTCAACTTTACAGTCATTGGCCTGGAAGAAATGCAGAAGTCACCAAATATTGTCACTTTGGTTATAACGTTAACTGTGACAGTTAGAGGTAATACCAGGGCGTGTGTGTGTGTGTGTGTGTGTGTGTGTGTGTGTGTGTGTGTGTGTGTGTGTGAAGGGTGTGTGAGGCTGGCTGCCTTCCTTGCTGCACCTTTTAACCCAATTAAACATCAGTTTAACTGCCAGACTCTTTTGCCAATACACGCACACACGCACACACGCGCACACACACACACACACACACACACACACACACACACACACACACACACACACACACACACACACACACACACACACACACACACACACACACACACACACACACACACACACACACACACACAGCTGTGGATTGAAAGGATTTTCACTCTCCATTCACGGCGTCCTGGGTCAGATGTGTGACATGTTGCATGAATCAGTGTTTTAGTTGCATACGGATGCGCTCGTTCCCCTCAGTCTTACGTCCAGGAAACCATTTTACTGTCCCACGTCGGTCCTGGAAGTTCGAACTCCTCAGGTTCTGCAGCTTCTTAGTTTGACTTCTGAGGCTCCAATTTGTCAAAGGAGGAATAAAAAAAGGAGCCGGGGGGGGCTGATTGTTTTGGGCCGGAGGGTTTGTTTGTATCCCTGGGATTCTGGCCTGGCAGCGTCAGCGTGGAGGAGCGACCACATCCTCCACGCTACTTCTGCCCATCCAGATAGCTGTCGCGATTAATGGCGGGGGTGGAGGAGCCGGGAGTACGTTTGATTTATGTGAGCTCCGAGCCCTCTTGAAGAGGAAGAGTGTGACCTGAAGGAGGGCCAGGATCCTTAAACGGGTCCTTCCTGAGACACGGAGCCAAGCAGCGCTCTTGGCACAAGTGGGCCTGAACTCAAACGAGAGAAAGAGAGAGAGAGAGAGAGAGAGAGAGTTTTGTGAATTTGTTTTGCATTTATGATCCTCTCTCTCTCTCTCTCTCTCTCTCTCTCTCTCTCTCTCTCTCTCTCTCTCCCTCTCTCTCTTTCTCTCTCTCTCTGTCTCTCACTCTCTCTCGACTCCCGCTCTGTCATTTCCCATGAACAGTTTGCATGTGCAGATAAACACATACACACGCGTATTAACATCTCCAAATTCCTTAAAACATCTGCTTCTGCCACTTGAACACACACACGCACGCACACACACACACACACACACACACACACACACACACACACACACACACACACACACACACACACACACACACACACACACACACACACACACACACACACACACACACACACACACACACACACACACACACACACACACACACACACACACACACACCCCTCTGGCTGTAGTCACTTGTGTGTTCTCTGCTTTGTTTCCATGGAAAGCGCTATAATTTCTGGCCGGAGCCAGGTGGGTTTCATCGAGTCCCCAAAATCCTTAATATGGACCCAATGTTTTATAATGCATCCGTGTCAATCATCCTTGTCCTCCACCACATATTCCAACTCTTCTGGGCTCAGAAATATAATTAGTCCAGCAGGTCTGAAGTAAACCTTTCAGCTTCTTTCCTTTATGATTGAACTCTCAAAGGAAGTGACCAGTGGGCTTCTGTAATCTGATAAACTACCACAACTGATGCTGCTCATTAATTAGCTTCCATTGGATTCACTCCCGGACCTTCAAGGAATAATGAGCAATCAGGATGGAATATTCATAGCTCAAGAGCTTCAAGTAAATTCACTCTGTGTTGTGTAATGTCCATGAGTGTATTCCTGCATGTAGCACCTTTGTGGGTGTAACTCTGTGGGGTCATGGTAGCACATCCTCCCATCATTGTAGAGTCAATGGCAGTGAACTAGCTGAGATTGGCTTCTATAAAGGTCAGTCAAGGTTTCATTCTTCACTTTTTTAGTGGCCAAATGTTGAGCAAAGGAGCCCAATCATTCTTGTCCTCCACAAAATCCTTCAGCTCTTCTGGGGTCTCCCAAAGCAGCTACCAGACCAACTGACACCATTCACCGCAGCCGATCTGTGTTAAACCTGTTGGCTTCCTTCTGGGTAGAAGTCCCAGTACTTCGGATCAGCCTGGATTCAGTGTCGACAACAATGATCCCTTACGAGCTTTCAGGACAGATGTGCTCCTTACTGATCAGCTCGAGAGCGACAAGTCAACTGTGAGATCGTATGGATCTGAAAACCACCAAGAAATTAAAAGTATTATAGATTAATACATGACTCTGTGGTGCCATGGTAGCGCGTCTGACTCCAGATCAGAAGGTTGTTCATAGCAAAACAGGCTCACTGTGATGTCAGTTGAGCTTACTGTGTCGGACAGGGATCCAAATTCTTGACTGCTTAAGGTCGCTTGGGTCCAATCTCAAAGTCAACCAGACGTTTCTGTTGGGGAACAACCGTCTGTTTCTTAGCGACAAGCTCAGAGCTGCATGTCAACTTACACATTGTATGGTACGCTGGTCCACCAACAAATTGATTACAAGTATAATACATACATTGGAGTATGACTCTGTGGCGCAATGGTAGCGCGTCTGACTCCAGATCAGAAGGCTGCGTGTTCAAATCACGTCAGGGTCAATATCTTTATTTATGAATGATGAGAGTTAAATTCTGTGGATTTCGGTGAGCTTGTTGTGCGGGACAGAAATCATTTAATACTTACTGTGTGGAATAGAAGTGATCCAATCAAAAGTTACTCTGTTACTGAATGAGTTCAGAGCTGCATGTCAACTTTAACATTGTAAGGCAGCGCCCTCCCATCCACCAACAAATTGAATACAAATATTAAAGCTTAATACATGACTCTGTGGCGCAATGGTAGCGCGTCTGACTCCAGATCAGAAGGTTGCGTGTTCAAATCATGTCAGGGTCAAAAAGGCTGTCAACACATGATCCAAGTCAATCTGAGTGGGATAGAAACCATCAGGTTCACCAAACCCCAATCTATTAGTATTGAACATCGGGGAAAGATTATTCATCCCTCACAATAATTCTGACACTATATCAAAGACTTACAGTATCACTACCCATCTTCAGAGGTGTCAAGTAAACAAATAGAAACGCTTTGTTACCTTAAGTAGAATATCTAGATATCTACATTTTACTGCAGTAGTTATTTTTCAGGTAACTTTTTACTTCTACATCTTTTTCACAAACTTATCTGTTCTTTATACTTATTTATTTATTTATTTATCCTAATAAATTGCACCATGCTTGGTTGAAGTATAAACGTGTACCATTCCAAAGCCCTATTGGTTAGTATGTGATCCATCGCCCCTGAACATGAATGACACGTGGTCTTCCCAGCCAATCCTGTGCCAGTATGCCAATTAGCCACGTGCGCTCCAAAAGAGTCAACATTGAGGGGGTCATACTGGAAAATGGCTATCAAACAAAAGCTAAACCAGAGTGAATCACTCGCACAGTTTGGGTTTACATCCAAAACCTTGTCATCCAGAGATGAAGATGCTGGTGCAGCTCGCCGTGGACTCGCTCCACTGGAAAAGAGACTCCAGGAGCTCCGCAGGTGCTGAGGTGAAACGAATGTTAGCTGCTACTGCTGTTAGCACAAGATGGCTGCTCGCACAACAAGTGGAAACACTGTCAGTGAAGATACTTTTTTTCTCCTTTACAATCTTTGCAGTGACTGAATTGTGATGATTGTTGTGCATAAGATGAGTGTGTGTGTGACCAGCCTGGCCTTGGGAGGCGGAGAAGTTGAGGTGATTTTGTGTGTGAGTGAGAGAGAGAGACGGCATCCTCCAGGCTGCTTTTTTACATTTGAGAGATGTTTCTTTCACACTATTAGGCGAAAGTGTACGTGTTCAGTGATGTATCTGTCTGATTGTACTTGTCTAGTCTACTGGTAACAGGAGTTTCTGTTTTGTTTGGTAAAACCAATATAACTTGGTTAGTTTTGAAAACCATCATAGGTTTTGTCTTGATCATTCTGGTCCTAACCTGTGTTATTTTTCTTGACAAAGCTTGTTGGTTTTATCACAACACTTGTCATGCGGGTGAGGAAACATTTTTGACCATATGTTTATAGTAACCCAGGTGTGCCTTGTTAGGTTTTTACAGCCATAAATAGTTCAGAGTGTCTGTTTTTCTTTGCTTTAGCTTTGGGTGTTGCATGTTAAGACCACAAATGGCATCGAGCGAGAACTCAATATAAAGTCCTGGGAACTAAAAATCACTAAAAAAGACACTGTAGGTTATGAAGTAAAAGCTAAAAGTCACCAGGATTTTCATCTTATGATCTTGAGCAAACACAGTTAGTGTAATAAATATACGTTGTTTATATCAGCTTTAAAGGTATGGATTGATAGAAATGGTTAAAATAATCTCTGATACAATTTTCAGGCTGTTTACGGTTTCACTTTAATTCAAAAGTAATGCATTGTATGGAGCTATGTGGTGATGGGAGGACTGTAACAGTGTTGGCTGGAGTGTGCGTGTGCTTACCAAATACAAGACTACAGGTAATAGACCTCAGTCCTGCTGCTCCTCTGTGTCTCATGTTCTGTTCATGTTCTGTATTAGTGTCTCCACACACCGTGTGTGTGTGTGTGTGTGTGCGTGTGTGTGTGTGCGTTTGTGCGTGTGTGCGTGTGCACTGGTCCTGTATGCTGTGTGGATCTGTCGGCGCCCAGCCTATCGCTCCCTCGTGGGCACATGAAGGGCGGTATGGTGGCTGGGGGCCGGGAGCTGCTGACATGGCCGCCCAGTTCAAAGAGATGGAGCAGGAGATGCAGTCGGAGCGGGGAACACTGCAGCCTTTATATTCACCTTAGCGGAGCCTGGGAAAACTCTCACAGCTCCCCCTCCCCTCCCCACCCCGCCTGTGGTTACAGTCAGGGAGGCAAGTGGACTTACAGGTGCTGCATAGTCTTACTCGGGCTCCATAATACGCCACAATCTGTGATCTGTCCAAAAAGGGGGGAAGTACCCCCCCCACACTTCACATTATTTGGTGTGTTTCACTGAGAGCTAAGTGCTGATGGACGGTACAGAGTGACGTGTGGTGTATGAGAATACCACAAGCCTGGGATCTTGATCTCCTCATCGGAGTCAGAGCCGCAAACTCAAGTTGAAAACTCATGTTTTCTGGCTCCAACTCAACATGTGACCTCTGACCTCCGTGCGTGCAACACTGGAGTTTTCACTCGTTAGAATATGAGCGAGCACGTGACAAGCTTTCCCATTTTCGGCCTCTTTTAGAGCCGGTGGGATTATTGAGTTTGTCATGAGTGCTGCTGCTGGACTGCTTTATATTTAAAAGTGTTTTGTAATATTTTCGCCCTGTCGTGCAAAGGTAACGGGGGTGGGCAAAATATTGGAAACACTCCTCCATAAAATGCGAGCCACAGAAACACCGCAGGAAGCGTCTATTATGTGGTCGAATTAAAACCTCCCTAAAAATTACAAGCAAAGCTGAACCTCATTATCTTCGTGAAGGCAGTTTATTAGCAGAACTGTATGTTGTACAACTCAGCACAGTTTTGTTGATGTTAAGAGCAATATAGTGAAAACTACAGTTGCCATTTGGAAAAAATGAATGAGGCTCTCTGCTGCCCCCACTGGCTACATGCTGAACTACACTACTGTCTGTGCTGAGTCTTAGTGCAGTGATCCAATGAGACACACTGGTTAAAGTGTGTTATTGACGTAGATTCTAGTTTGTGTGAAAATGTTTGGCTGAAGCTGTGAATCCACTGGTGGAACCAGTTTGAGTGAAATCAAACACATGGAGCCTCCGTCACACCCCTGCTGTTTCGGGTGTGTCGTCCATTCAGCCTTAATTAATTAGCTGAATCAGTTACCTTTTACACTGGTTTTACCTTTTTACTACTCCTAATAATACTGCGTTCCAGTTGATCTGAGCGGTTTCTGGTGTAGTGGATCGAATCTGCAAGCAATTTGATGTGTTCGCATGAAATGTGCTTATCTGGAAGTTTTTTCTTTTGTCAGCATTTCTTACTTGGATTGTGACATCAAGTAAAGATCCTCTCTTCTGAGACTGCTTGAATGCAACATTACTCTCTGAAATATACGTTACTTCCTGTCGCTTTGTGAGTTTGAAAACATTGCATACATTCAATATAACATGAAATACTTTATCCTGCAACAAGATTATAACAGCAGGTTCTCTAATATGCTGAGGATGTGCCGCTCTATATGGATCATTCCAGGGAGATAAAAACAACACAGTTTGGGATCATTTTAACCACTCTCCTCTTTGTTTGTCGGCCTCGTCATCATCGCTGTCATACTCAGCAGCTCCTTTCCTTCCCCTTGCTCTCGCTCTGGCACGTCCACCAACGTGGCACCGCTTCACTTTCCATTGGCTGCTTCAGCTCGCTTCAACTGCTCCCGCTGGTGTTATTCCATTGGCCTCTCCGCGTAGCGCCATTCTCTTCTGCCCCATATTCAGGCTGGCCTATCGCCGCCGAACACTCTCCTTGCTGCCGGGTGTTTATAACCCGTGCACTCATACACCTGGCTGCAGACGCTGTTATACTTGTTGCCCTGCCATCCTGCCCTCCCTTAAATGCCTGCAGCTGTATCCTCCCGAGCGGCCTCTCCAGGATAGGTATTTATATATATATATTTATATTTTGATTTTTTACGACGTCGTCCTCGGGGCAGACTATGATAACACTTGGAGCGGGACTCGAGTGTGTATTGGCAGGACCTGGGCAGGTGTCACTCAGCAGGCCCTTGCTGTTTTATTAATAGCGTTTTATGTTTCTATGCTATGAATGTGGCCATTGAGTTTAGGAGAGTGTTGGAGAGCAAAGTGGAGGAAGCTCTAAGTTTCATAAGGACCGGCCAAGGTGGGCCGCTACGCCGCGGTACTGTCTGACCGGAACGGTGGGGTGGGGGTGGTGGGGTTGTCGCTTGTTTGTGGCTGACATCACTCCTTCCAGTGTCGAAGGGGGGGTTTGTTATTGCTGCCTTTCTGGGCTCAGAGGAGCTGGAGCCACGGTGGGTGTTTCACATCATGGGGGTCTCTATCCTTTCTCTACTGTATACACACACACAGGAATGAAAAACAAAACAAAAAAGGCTTCACACACTCACACACCAGTTCAATTACAACGCAAATGAGTGACACCACTGCATTATCACTCCTGGGGAGGACGCCCATTACAGCTCAGCATCAGCTGTAAACCCGCTCCGCTTAATAATGGGTAGCCGCTCCAGAGTGCGTGCGTTCAGTGACACAGCACAAGTAAAGCACTAACATGCACATGTTGCTCAGACCCGGGGCTTAAACACATTAGGCTGCATGAAAAGAACATGCTCAGGGGGGAAATTTACGAGGCCTGACAGCCCAGTGCGGGCGAAGCGGTCATTTTCACCGAATGCAGTTTAAAGGTGCAATCTGGAGTTTATTTGACCGTCCGTCTCCACATGAGAGAGAGAGAGAGAGAGAGAGAGAGAGAGAGAGAGAGAGAGAGAGAGAGAGAGAGAGGAGGAGAGAGAGAGAGAGAGAGAGAGAGAGAGAGAGAGAGAGAGAGAGAGAGAGAGAGAGAGAGAGAGAGAGAGAGAGAGAAGCCGTTAGCCAGTTTGGGAAAACGAATGATGAGAAACAAGCCTTCATGAAAACACAGTAACTCAATACAAATGTCTAGCAAAGCGTGCTGACAAATGACTGTAACTTTGATTTTGTTTGAGATGAATAATTAAGTTGGGGTGGGGGGCTTAATTTAACTAAAGTCGTGACAAGGATGCTTCAGAGAAATTGGAAAAAAAAACAACAACCCACAAAGGGGATCAAGAAATAAAGTGTAGACAAAACATTTAATAAGGTAATTTGTTTTCTTTATGCTGCATAATGTATTCATGAACCGACAAATCCACAACTATAATCTACACAATTTTCTTTACTGCCCCCTGGAGGCTGGTTGTAGTATAAACTATATACTGCATGTTGTTTGCAGCTAAACTAAAATTTAATACACTTTTTTTTTTTTTTACCTTACCTGCTCTTAGATTGTTCATTTGTCCTTCTTTTGCATGTCGCTACGAGTGTGTTTATCCGTTAACTGGAATGTTTCGTTAAAGGATCTTTGGAGGAAACTGGACTGGATTTCCTTTTTTCAGAATCATTGAGCTGGATTCTCGTCTTCTTTTGTGCTTTTTAAATTCCTAGTCAGTCATTATTTGGGGCACCTAACTAACTGACTAACTGACTAACTGACTAACTGACTAACTGACTAACTAACTAACTACATAGTAATACACATTTTCATAGTAAAACAAAAAAGTACTTTCTAGTCTTTATAATAAAGTTATTTAATTTGTGGGAAGAACAAAATAAAGTATTTTTAATTGTATGAATGCAAATTTTTAGAGAACTAACAATAAATGGATTGTTTCAATTATAAAAAAAAATCCTTTTTAATCATTAGTAATGACAAAATAATTGTTCGTTTTGGACTTTATCCATTTGTTTTTACCCAAAAGGCTGTTACTTATAGTTAATAACGGATTTTTTTTTTTGTTGCTTTAAATAAACCAAAAATTGTCATTATTGGCAAAATAAAAAAGTGAAAATTATTCTTTTAATAGAAACTTTAAATGCTTGAACAACAGCAACAAGGAAAGAAAGTTGACTGTGATTATTTGTACAGCTTGTGGTCAGGTTGAACTTGTTGCTTCGGTTTACAATGTTCCAATATTAATATTATTTAAACACTTTTTTCAACAAAATTAAAGGATGAACACCTCATGAATGCACCAAAAGTTTACACTTCATTAAAAAAAAAAAAAAGCCATGAATTAATTTGATCAACAAATTCACCTGTTTTTGTGTGTTTAGTTGGTGTTTGGCCCGTTTCTAGTTGGACTGTTTGTGCTTTTCAGTGGAAAAACACTGGAGGAGGTGCTTGTTTTTTAAGGTAGCAGCTGAAAGAGCAACACTTAAAATGTCAGTGGGTAACGTAGTCAAACCTCGCTTGTCTTGAAGGTAAACACGCCGTGTGTCAACAGGAGTTGCGAAAATCATCAAATTAACAGAAAATAAAATGTTGCACTGATGAACGAAATGAATGGACCTGTTGGTTGTATCACACAAACTGCAAACATTTCCATTTTACCTTGGAATGAAAACATGGATCTGACACCTCTTAGTGTGTGTGTGTGTGTGTGTGTGTGTGTGTGTGTGTGTGTGTGTGTGTGTGTGTGTGTGTGTGTGTGTGTGTGTGTGTGTGTGTGTGTGTGTGTGTGTGTGTGTGTGTGTAGTCGGTGCCCAGGGTGGAGATTAGGTCTGGTATTAATGGGATGTCCCTTGTTGCATGCCCCCCTTTCTCCTCCCTCACATTCCACTGTCCCAAACATACACAATCATGTCCACGGCCTTACATGACCCCCCCTACACACACACACACACACACACACACACACCCTTCAGGAAAAAGCTTCACCCTCCCCCTCCCAGGCCCCTGGACATCAGAGCAGGCCTCCCCAATCCCCCCTTTAGCGAGCATCCAGACCTGTTAAACCAACACACAGGCGGGTCCATTGTCCAGCGGCTTGATCTGGAGTGTGTGTGTTGGTTTGGCCCGGCCGCTAGGTTAGGATAAGATTTGGACAGTGCTGGATCCCCTCTAATCCCAGAAAAGCAGAGGTAAAGCCGAGACCAGGAGGACCTCCGGCGGTTTTTGCCGCTACGCCCTCCTTCACCTGCACGCACACACACGCACACACACACGCACACACACACACACACGCACACGCACACACAAAGAAGTAAAAGCAGAACACAGACACAGTGTTTTGATTGCCACAGCGTGACGAGACTCTACGTCTTCCATTCTAAAACTGGTGTGGTCACATTTGAAAGTGGCACAGTCTTTCTGCAAAATACCATATTTTATTGGGGTTTCTTGGTCACATGGTGAAAAATAACTGCTGGTTGTGACTTGTCCAGTCTCCAGTAAAAATCTCCCATGCAGCTATGCCAACGGTCACAATAGTTTGAATTTCTTTGTCAATGGAAGCTATTTCTCCACAAGATGGAACAAAAACCATCAAAGTTTGCTTGAACAAAGACATTCAGCAATGAATAGAAATGACGATATATTAGAGAAACAGCCTGCATGGCAGAAACCCCCTATAGTGCAAACGAAAAGCGCATCTGTGCGCACATAAGAGAGACATTCAGGATCGTGATGGAATCCATTTTCCCGATGCTTTTGGTGAAGAAGTGACCGGAGAGAGAAAACAGAAAACAGAAGAGTCTGTCATAACACCCTGAACAGTTCCTCATCTTGCCAGATACGCCACTTTGTTGTGCATTAAATGTAATAAAGCAGCCTGTGACCCCCGTGTTTTGGCTTTTAGCCCAGCGTCAACGCCTCAATGTTCTTTGTACGTACTGGCCGATGATGCAGGCAAACCGAATGTCACTGCCTCTGGTCAGCACCGTGCTTAGAGCCACTGCAACTGAAACCTCTGACCACATGCTCCATATTTACTTAGTGTGAGAGAATATTCAAATATGACTGTACTGTCATGATGTTCTTTGCTATGGATGGGTGGATCATTGCCCTAAACTTGGTGGGAAAGCTCACTAATACTTTCTCCTTTTCTGTTTTACCAGGAAAATTAAAGCGTGCTGTTTGTTGGAACATAATATGACCCATATTTGTGGATTTTACGGTTCCCACAACAGGGCAGTAGTTAAAAAATTCAGCTTGTATAGATAATAGTACCGATTGTATTGGACCAAAGTGATTTTTCCACAAAAAGAAAGAAAAAAAAAAGAAGGAATTCCTCGAACTGAAGAGCGAAAACATGCACCAATCCCCTGAACTTTACCCCCATCCAAACCTAAACCCACTTCTAATCCTACCCCGGCCCAGTTAAAAGATGTATTAGTTGAGAAGGCATCGCTCTGACATTGGAAGGGTTGTGGCTAACCGAAGCTCAGAGCAACAAAGGAAACGTGAAAGAGACACCAGGAGATTCACATGCGTGGCGGCTGTACAACACTTATTTTCACTGTGGGACTTCATCCGTAATCATGCCACCATTTTATTTCCCACACTTTCTGTATTGAATGTTGCCCCGTCAGGTCTCTCGCTGCCATGCATAACATGGGAGGCACATCCGAACATGTGCAAAACAAGCTTTACTGTACTCTCCACGTCCGTCTTCTGAACCTCCCGCTCCTGAACGCTCTCCTGTGACTGGTCTTGCAGGAAAGAGTTAAGCCGTGGGGTGTAAGTGTAATGCACACTGCCCCAGTGAATTGACTTTAAACGGGGGAAAGAAAGTCAGAACACGGCAAACGGTTTTGATTTATGTGAGCAGAACCGCATTTGATATTCATTTCCGCAGTTGTGGCCAGCTAAAAAAACAGCCCCACAAATAGACCCTTACTGACAATGGCGCTGTGTGTGTGTGTGTGTGTGTGTGTGTGTGTGTGTGTGTGTGTGTGTGTGTGTGTGTGTGTGTGTGTGTGTGTGTGTGTGTGTGTGTGTGTGTGTGTGTGTGTGTGTGTGTGTGTGTGTGTGTGTGTGTGTGTGTGTGTGTGAGGAGAGAGACAGTGTGTGTCTTAAGAGCGCTGCGTGCGTCACTCCTATTTTAGGAATGTTTTGGGGCTCTTTCAGTCAAATTCGCCGCAGATGTTTCTGATTCGCCAAACACATATAATAAGTAATTATTGAAAACACCTTTTGGTTGCCCAGGGTTGTGTGGTGCTTCATTTTGTGTAATCGAAGCTGCGGGTTTTTTTTTTTTTTTTTTTCAGAGGAGGCTGCAGGATCCAAGACTTTATTGAAAGCCAGCGAAATGGCTCCGCATGTCAGAGTTTCCTGAGAGGAGAAGAAGAGGGGAAAAGGGGGGGGGGCTTACAGAAATAACCCCCCCCCCCCCATCTCCCAGAGAGAGGGAGGAGGAGGAGGGAGGAGTGGGGTCTGGAGATGGAGAGATGAAGAGGTAAGGATCAGCCGCAATCACAGGCAGTCAGGTGGAAAGAGATGAGGAGATGTGGTGGTTGGAGATAAATGGAGGGAGAGATTGGCTCATTATCTGGGTGCTAAAGTGAAGCAACGACTTTAACAAAACTTTCGGGCCCCCAAAAAAAGAGTAGAACAAGCAAGAATGAAAGAGCATACAGACACAGTTAAACGCCTTAACGATGCCCTCTGAATGATCTACAGTGGTTAAGTCGCATCCAGTGACTTTTCTTGCACAGAAAGTGAACTTTGATGGATTCAAATGAGCTCCGTCAGCACGGCAGGGTCGGCAGTACCAGTTTCCTCCGAGTTACACTGAAAGCAGTGGAATCAGGTCGCTGCAAAATTTCTTAAATGTGAGTGTGTGTGTGTGTGTGATTGTTTGTCCTTCTATTTGCCGACCTGTCCAAGGCGTAACCTGCCTTCACACATTGTTAGCGGGGAAATCGGCTCAAGCAACCATGAACTGTATAGAAGGTGAATGAAAATTCGTAATGGATGTGATTTTGTGAGTAGGTGCGACTGGCGAATTGTCATGTTATGATTGGTGTCGTTAGATATTACTTGGCATTTTGTCCAACCTGCTCTGGATGCCAGAAAGTGTGAATAAACCTACGTGTATCAATTATGCTGCTTCAATGACTTTTGCAAGCTGCATCACAACATATTTCAACATACTAGAAATATAATCAAGGTTGTGAGAGTAGTGTGTGGAGTTGCCAGTCTGAGCACTCAGTAAGTGCTCTCTGGAGTTGCTGCAGCCAGCAGGGGTCACATTATGACCTGCCAGTGAGAACAATGAAATCACTCTGTCATATTATACTGAATAAGGCCACAGTGACTACTGAATATCATAATGAAAGGCCGGCCATCCATCCATCCATCCATCCATCCATCCATCCATCCATCCATCCATCCATCCATCCATCCATCCATCCATCCATCCATCCATCCATCCATCCATCCATCCATCCATCCAGAAGGCAAAGAAGAAAACTGCCTCACAGTCAAAACAGAAAGCGACAGTAACAATGCTTCATCTGAGTAAACTAGGTCAGTTTATCATCCGATTCGTGGCGGAGGTCTTCAAAACTGCTAAAAAATACAATCGTAAGTTTTTAATTTCCGAGCGCACTAACTTGAAAAGCATTTCTTCTCATGAGATTTTACTTCATGCTGAATAAAAGGGTAGAGACCCTGACAAGCTCATGAAGATTTTCCAACTTAACGCATTTTTTTTTTTCTTTTTTGTCGTCGTTGGTTTGAACTCCTCATCACGCTTAACGGTCTTGAGAAAGAAAGAAAAAAAACAAACAAAAAAAAACGACGACTGGCCTCAACGTGTTTACAGCTTCCCTGCCAGTTTTGTAGTAGCTCCTTCTACTATGACCGAACTTTGACGGTATCAGTTTCTCAGATACGAGGAAGTATGTCAAAAATGGTGAGAACAAGAGGAATACTTGGACTTAATTATGAGATCACGCCAGCCTTTCCTCCCCCTTCTTCCCCGGCCGGAGCTGCATTTACATGCAACTTTCTGTTTGCACAAGCTTACGTGTCTACAAATTGACGTGTGCGATTCGGTGTGGGTGTCTGATTGCTTGTTCTCTGTGTGGGTGTTTGTGTTCTGCGTGTGTGCATGCCGTTTGAACAGAGAAGGGGTTTGGAGAGAGAGAGAGAGAGCGAGAGAGAGAGCGGGAGGGGGGGGGAGATTGGAGACGGGATGGGGGATGACAGGCTGGATCTGATTACGGGTTTGAATGGCTGGAAGGGTTTCTGCGGTGCAGCGCTTTCTCAATAGTGCATTCCTGTGAGCAAGCCGGGGCAGGATCTCTGTAACTACGGGCCGGCCTCTGCCAAAGGGATTGAACGAAGAAGAAGAAGTAGAAGAAGGAAAAAAAACAAAACAAGCCGCAGGTCAAGACTCACATTTAGAGGGCCTTTGCTCGATAGCAGGACTGAAGATGAGTCATGCGTACATTCCTGCGCTGGCCTCCATGACAGCTCGCTATGCTCGTCTCCGCGGGTCAGAGGTCCTGCGACGGGAACGGGGGGGTTTATTGTTTCTGGACGCTCGCTGGATGTCAGATTTACGTGGCCTCTGAAACTGTCAACACTGAGCTGAGCGACCTTTGAAGAAGGAAGCCGACTTTTTAGAGGCGGCTCGGGCAGGCCAAGGTTTCGTATGCATGAGTGTGTGTGTGTGTGTGTGGGGGGGGGTAGGGGACCAAACAACCCTACGAATCAGCACTTTTAAAAGTCAACAGCTGGAAGCTGGCATGACCCCTCGGTACGGGCTGCACAATTCTGGAGGATACATGTTGCCAGTGGGTTTTCAGGATCAGGCCTTCGCCTCGTGTCTGCAGACTCATTGATGGCAAACACCAAAGCCATAACTCGCCATGTTTCTTTACCGAGCAGTCAATTACTGAGCGACTATCCAGATACACACACACACACACACACACACACACACACACACACACACACACACACACACACACACACACACACACAGACATATGCTCCTCTTCTGAGTTCAAACCGAGGGTTTGAGACGAGCCGGGTGAACAGAAACACAAGTTCCCATGCCAGAAACAAGATAAGGAGACCTTCCTCCCACTGCCAGCTCCTCACTCCTCCTCGCTCAGTGCCAGGCGCTGTTTGTCTGTCTGAGGCAGCTGGGAAAGTTAAGTAAGGAGAGCATGAGGAGGAGGTAGAGGCCGGCCTGCGTCCAGGTCTTTGTTCTTCTCGACGCTCCTGCCGCCATCTCTGCTGATGATAAACACCTCGGTGGATACACAAAAGAAGCCAGCTTCTCCTCCTCCTCCTCCTCCTCCTCCTCCTCCTGCACGCTCTGTAGTTTGATTTACTACACGAAGGAAATAACATTAGCTTGTCTGCGCGCCCCTCCCTCCCACCCCCCAACTCGCTCTTTGTTCACAGGTTTGTTTACTATTCTCCGTATGGAAAATCCTTCAGGAATGTGGAGGAAGTGGGTGTTTCCTCCACGAGCTCCAGTTTTTTAATAGTGTTGAGTGGAGGGTGGGGTGGGTGGTGAGGTGGGTGGAGGCACAACAAGAGACGTGGTCGTTTCAGTCTCCCACCGTGCTTCAGGTGGTCAGGGAGGACTCGGTGTGTGTGGCTATATTAATTAAAAGGGTTTGCCCAATAAGTTAAGCTGGGAACAAACAATTGATCCATTTGATTTCTACTGTACGGTTTTTTATTACATTTCAGCTTTTGAGGGTTAGTTGATCCAAAATCATAAAGTCTTTGTATGAGACTTTTGACTTTCCTAAAGTTATTTGTAATCAATTTACCTAGGGCTTTTTTGTGTGTGTGACAAGACAGGTAAAATCTGGGCGAAATCCCGGTTTTGATTATTGAAGCAGAATAACTCCAGGCTGAAATGTGACTTTCAATGCCTTCAATATCAGTAAGTGTAATCTGATACGTCAATGGTAGTCATCCATTATCTTCACCACCTAAATAAGGCCCTGTTTCCATGACGTTTCAAGTGAAAACGCATGTTTTTGTTTCAGAAAAGTTTCACGTTTTTGAAGATTTTGAAAAATATATCTACAGTCTGTCGTCCTTGTTTTAAAATATGAAGCTACAATATGAATTTTGTTTCGTGTTTCTTCTCGATTTAGATCAGCATCTTTCTGTATTTTGTTAACTTGTTGATTAAAGCTACTCTGTTTGATATTTATACAGAGAGTGGATTGAATGACTGAACAGTGGGTTTGTTTCTGAGGCAGTTACACGCGGATCTAAAGTTTTTTTGCTCCAATTAATCTCAACTTTCCCTCTGAAAGCTTGTTTCAGCTCATCAAAGGCCCCCCCCCCCCCCCCCCCCCCCTTCTGTTTCACATCAAGACATATATTATATTTCTTTGTTTTGGTTTTCCCGTCCAGAAAATTGTCCGCGTTGGTTTATTCTCACCAATATCATATCCACCATCTAATATCATCCATGCAGCTTGTATATTGTTTCTATAACTCGGGGTTACAGGGTGCTGGAGCCCGTCCTAACCGACCATGGTCGAAGGCATCCATTCATTTAAAGGGCAAACACAGAAAGACCGACAACCACAAACACTCACGTTGAACGTAAGCAAAGAAATCTCCACCAACTGCACTGTTGGAGGAACAGCACATCAGCTCTTTAAAGGAGACATATCATGCTTTTAAATCCTTCCTTTTTACATATAAATCATACAGTTGTGGTCTATACAACGCGAAACTGCAATGCGTGGGTCTGAATTCCTCATTATTATAGCTCCACAGGCCCCTTTTCTACCCCTTTTCTGATGCGCTTCTGAGAGCAACTCGTTTTGGGGCGGTCTCTTCAAATGCAAATGAGACACTTCATACCCCGCCTCCTCTCCAGGTTGCAGAGGTCACACTCGGTTCAACGTCACCCTGTTCGGCCATCTTTGTAGTTTGATAGAACAGATACAATTATCTAGCGGCGCAGAAACTTTATATTCACACATTATTTACAAAATGTCAACAACGGAAGATTTGTCCATCCAGCCATACATGTTGGAGCCAGAGTCGGACCCGGCGGAGCGAGATGAAAATGACGATGATGCAGAACAACGTCTTCATATGGATGTAACGCAATGGTGTGTTTCTATATTTACACTAACTTCTCCATCCATGCCCACTACTACAATACTGCCTGTATTACAACGACTATTTAACACAGAAGTTACATTATAATCTAAAACGAGCACACAGCGCTAACATATGAAGACGGTGCAACTGCTAATGCTAACAAAACAATGACAGGGACGTCTTATCATCACACTTTTTAGCGTTATATACAGCTTACCGAAGTGCTCTGTTCGTCGTCTCCATAGATAGAAGGAACTGACCGCTCAATCAGACCAAGTCTTTCGGCAAATCCTTCTTTATACTGGCGGAGGTTGCTGAAGCAGTCGTCCTTAAAGTGATTCGCGCACACAAAAATGACCTTACCCACAGATGTGGGTACATTTCTGTGAAAAATAAAACTCAACCAGGCACTTCGAAAAGGTTCTGATGCTGGGAGACGGTGTAACGAAGCTTGTGGGTTACTACATCCAACAACCGAACATTTCGACTTATCCTCTCGTAACTTCGGTTGGACTACAAAATCGCAGCGAGAAACAAAAATGGCGGATTGCTCGAAATGTCGATGTCCTAATTTGGCAGTTCCGCTGAGAATACTGTGACGTCATTGTTCAAAAAACGTAATAGAGAATAGAAAAATCGAAACCGATCGCAAAATATGACCAAAACAGAATATAAAGATATCAACGGAGCACCTGAAGAGACTACTTTGAACTTTTCTGTACTTCTAAACACTCTAAATATACAACAAAATGCATTTAAGGGCTAAAAAAGTGGATTTAGCATGATATGTCCCCTTTAAGATATGATGGAGTCTGGTTGTTAGGAGCTTCATGGGTTAAAATGATTTGGAATTTTATTCAATATGATTGACTGTAGCAAATTAATTCTGCCCTCTCCCGCCTTTATTATTATCAGATTTCTTTTTCTCTTTTCTGACCAGCCCGTAGAGATTTGACAGCAGTAATTCCTGATAGTTCTATGCCTCTTGTTGGACTGACGACAGTGAGATTATCAGCCATCTTGGATTATTGTTTACAACACTTACCTCGGCAGAAATGCCTGCAGCTGAACGCACATTATTTGATTGAATGATTCACCTTTAAACCCGCCCGTCACGATGAGGAGGGGAAACTAGTGGCAGCGCAGAATGTAATCATACCATACCAGTAGCTGCTGGCTCGTACTCGGGGAAAACAAATTAAGTAGACGAACGGTTTGAAAATCTGGGGGTCACAACCTTTTCCGTGGTGAGCAGCGCTATGCTGGAAAATGCCCCGATGCCCATTTAGTTGCCACTCTTCACCCCTCCACACACACACACACACACACACACACACACACACACACACACACACACACACACACTCGCCTTGTGAAAAGGGGCTGAATCATCTGTGCTAATGAGGGCCTCAGATTTCCGTGCCGCTCTCATTCTGACTGCGTCTGCGTCTGCTTTGACCACTTAAGAGGCTCAGCTGGCCGCAGAAATGCAGACCGGGGGATGCCTGCGTCCTGACTCCATGTGCTGGCATGTGTGTGTGTGTTTACGTGTCCTTGACGGGCTTGAAAAGTGCATTGTGTACCTTTTTCTTTCATTTCTTTGCTTCATGTGCAGCCAAATGCAAACCTGGATTAGCATCATCTGATATAAACCTGCGCTGAGAATGTATTTGCTTTGGAATAAGTACAATGAAAAGCTGGAGTGATCCCAGAATAGTTGCTGACTTTTTAGCACACATAAGATGTATTGTCCCGGCAAACCTCAGTGATACTTTGCAAACAACACAGATCTGTCTTGAATTACGATGCCTGCCGCGACAGCTTGTCCACTTTAATCCCTGAGGTTTCTGTATTTGTGTCACTGCAATATATTCCCATCAAGGTGGTTTGTACACGTGGACTTTGTGCCTGTGCCTGTGTGTGTGTGTGTGTGCGTGTGTGTGTGTGTGTGTGTGTGCGCGCATCTTTGCAGGTGATGATCTGATCTCAGGTGGGTGATTGTGTGTGATTGTGCCTGAGGAATCCAGCCCCTCCTCTTGTCTTCCAATCTGTCCATCTCTCAGCGCTCATGTAGCAGCAGATGAGAGTCGCGCCCGTCTGCAGCAGGTGATCACAGGACCCCTTCACTGTTTCCTGTCACGCTGGTATGTGGCCCGCCTGTCAACACTCGGCACGCCAACGGCATTTTACTCAGCGGCTCGCTGCTTCTGCTGGACTTTTAATACAGAGCAGTGGCGGGCTGGAAGTTTAATACTTCATTACGTCAAATAACAAGGTGAGACCTCGATACTGAGGCGTACAAATAAGCATTTTAACCCAAAGAACTGTTGCAGATTGAACTCTGGAGAAACACTGCACCGTATCTGACAAAGAGAGAAACAAAACATATGTGACAGATATATTTGTCCAGATGCTCTGATGATAATCCTGGTCCAACAGCTGCTGTTCCAGAATCTTCTGTGAATTTATTCCTCAGCTTTTAGCCCGCAATTAGTCTTTTTTGTTTTCTCCATCGTTTCTCTGCTTTTCTCCAGTCCCTCATAAGTTTACTTACGCACTCTTTCTGCTGCATGGTTTATCGTTTTTAGTTAAAATTTAATGTGAAGCCTTTTCTTTTGCATGCCCTGATGGTAATATTCTTTAGCAGCATTCTGTTGTCATACAGTGACATCTAGTGGACCCAGTTTGTATGTATCAGTCTATTTGAAGAGATAAATTGCTTCTTGTAACATTTACAAACTGTGACTGATAGTCTGTAAAATGTGGTAGAACAATATTTTCGTATGATTTTGAATTCGACGAGCAACACTTTTCATCTGCAGTTCAAAAACAAAAACCTCTGGCGGCCATATTTAGGTAGACGGGATTTAGTTTTGGGGGCAGTGCAGTGCAGCTGCGTCAATGTGAAAGCAGAACTAAACCAGTCCAGCACAGAAGCAGGAAGTCATAGATAAGCTGCAGCGAAACTCTGTTTCGGCCTGAAAATAATCACAGTCGACTGCATTTCCATCTACCTGTAGAAATCATGGTGCCCCCTTGTGGCCGAAGTATTCATGACAGAAACAAGATAATGATGCAGAAGTTTTATTACATTAAAATCCAGAGCAGACCAAAACTGCCCCTCTCTTTTATTTGGAATGCTCCTGGTGTGTCCACCAGTGATGAGAAGAAAAAGTGTTTTCGATGAAGGGATCAAAGAAAATAAGATTTTACCGAATCAACATATATGCTAATTGATGGTGGTTTAATGAGCCAAATGCAGGACAGTGGTTGTTCCTGCTATACAATATCTATTGGACAGGTCTGAACAATCACTTTAATTCATTTTATTATGTTCTCTGTTTTGTAAAAACTGCACAATGAAGCCAAATGCTGTCAGACAGTTAGGTCTGCTCTGGATTGTGTAGGGGGTCTTAGTTTCCTTTTGACATGTGAAAATCTAGTTTCGAGAACCGCTCTGGACCGGCGGCTCACGATGCTGGCGTACATTCACTGATGTCATGAAATCTGCGGCTGGAGGACCGATCGTTCAATGCCAAGCTGTTATACAAACTAATTTCTAACAAAAGGTCAGTTTTTATTGTTATTCTGTGTTTTGCTGGGAAGAAAAAAAACTCTTGGTTTGACATTAAGCAGCAACAAGAGGCCCAGTGGCTCTAGTGAGCGAATTCGCTTCTTCAACCATCTGATTTTGCTTTTACTCGCATGTATGGGTGAGGAAAACCTCACTTTAAAAAAAAAAAAAACTTTTACAGGGTATTTTCTTACATGCAAAGAATATTATATAAATATCTTCTTTCATCACTTGCAGAGCGATACTACTACTTTGGGCTTTCAGATTAAACCCATATACAGTGAGATCATATAAAACTTTGGTAACACCATTATATCATCTGGATGGAGACGAAAAAAAAAGAAACAGGCTCTCAGATCGAATTCCAGCTCTTTTACTCACAGCAGGGCCGAGCGAGGCTAGCATGTAAACACAAATCCACCTCATCTGCGCGCCACACAGCTGTACACAACCACAGCAATGCCGACTTCAGAGGAAGGCCTGATCCGGACGGGAGGGGTGCGAGGACACGTCATCTTTAATAACCATCGAGCGCGGATCGGAGCGGGGACGCTCGGCGAAAGGCCGGATCCACCATTCGCGGTCATTCCCGGCGATGGCGTGTAATGGCGGGGTTTAGGTGTGTGCGGGATCAATAGGATTACAGTAATTGGGCGGCTGGATTGCCGGGGCAGAACGGCCTGGATGTTAAGGGCTGAGCAGAACATGACCTAACGGATGATGGGAGTTAAACGCATCGCGCGGCCCGCGTGCGCGCTGGCAAATTGAATTGAGGGGAAGATGGAAAAACACAACGGCCTGTAATCTACTTTGCAACACAGACAGGGCTGCGAGTGCAGGTCACGGCTGGACGGCGGCGGCGGCCCGCCACGCACACCTACAGCTCCTGGTTTGAAACATCCAACACACAGCGCAGCACTAAAGCAGAGTTCAGCCCTATCAGATGGATGTAATCTGATCTGGAGGAGGGGGACGGGGGCGAGGAGACACAGGCGGTGGATAGTGGGGTCATCACAGGTTTGCGTAGGTGTGTGTTTGTGTGGTTGAGGTGGGCGTTGGCTGTAATTGCTACCTACAGAGCCCCCCCCGGGGGGAGGAGGGGGGTGCAGGGAGATATGCATTGTAAGTGAGTGTTGCTGGTGGGTGTTTACTTTATTCAGACCAAAACACCGGCCGGCAAACCTCCTTGACTTCAAATGTCCTGGGTGAAAAATGAGCTGCTGATTGAAAACCTCCGTCCTGCTTGTAACGGGAGGAAACAGATTATCGGCTTTTGTTGTTTCCACACATGAAACATACTCACTCGTTCTCGTCGCTGGCATACATGATAACTCACATATTTCATGCACATTTAAAAAAATCACTAATTGGAGTAAAAATCAGTTATTTTGTCACCGTGCGAACACACCTGTGATGAAATTAGCTCAAAACGCTAATAAAACTATTCTACATGGATTTTGGTATTTAGTATGAGTTGAAGTTGTGTTTGGTGGACAGCAAATGTTCTTATGTTTCATTCGATGTGCCGTATTTGATGTAACCTCAATCCGAGTCAAAGTTGATTTAAAAACAACTCTTATTGACCAAAGGTTATTTGAACATATTTCAGGTATGAGATGATGAGACAAAATGAAGCCAACAGATGATAAAGCACGGTCAGATTTTGCTCTGTTAAAAAGTGAAAACTAGTTATCAGAATTCAAAGAGTTTCAACTGCTGTGTGATCCAGGCAGCTCTGTACTTTTCCCTCTATCGCCCAGCCTTTGGAACTTCTATACTTTGTTTGCCTACATGACTTTTTTCACGACTGCAAACAACTTTGTTTTTGTCTCCTGCGCTGCTGACTTGAGTATTTATTGGCTATTTACCCATTTTAATTAAATAACCAACATCCCTGCCACTGAAACAATTTTCAAACCTAAATTTGATTTCTGCCCGTGTCCACATACTTGGCTTCCAACAGACTGTAAAAATGGACAGAATTAACTTTGTAAAGGTAGAAAAGCATGACGAGGCTGACGGAGCCAAAAGGTCAAACATGGCCGCCCTTTGTCTTTGCTTTCTCAACTGTAAACTCAGTGGAGTTTCCCCTGACCCGGCGTTCCTCCTCCCGCCGCATGGCGCTGGTGCCAGGGGGGAAAGGTGCAGCTTGGGTTCTTTGTGTTTCCAGCGTGCCACATCCACAATGGCATGAAAGACGTCTTGCTGGGGGAGACGGGCGAGGGAGGAAACCGAAACAGCTGGAGTGCACAGCGAGCCGAGTAGCTTTCCATCACCAGGAGAAAAATAAAATCTCACCTCTTTCCTGCTGTATCATAACAATAACAAGAGCCTTTTCCTCGATCGTGACCCTACGCACATTTGCGGAGATAACGCTTGTTGTCGCCGCTTTTCGCCGTCGCCTGGCCGCCGACCTCGCCGCGATTCGGGCTCTTCCTGCTGTTTGTAGAAGTAACGATGTGATGGTATCAATGAGAAGCGGAGGAGAGGCTGGAGTACAAGACCACAGACTGAGCTGGCATTTCCTCGGGTTGCGTTGTTGTCGCGCAGCTATAAATAAACACTACAGTCCCAGAAACCAGCAAAGAGGCCACCCAGAGTTCTGTAAGACGCAGACCTCCGTGCAAAAATATACCGGGAGGAATTTAGTTTTTACATTTTCAGCTTGAAAAGTTGAGCAATAACTTCTTGACGAGTTTTCATCGTTCTCGACGTACTGTAGCCACTCGCTGTTTAATGTTATTATTATTATTATCTTTTCTTCTGGACTCTATTCTCAATATTTCCACTTCATGTTTTGTCCAAACAAGTCAAACAGAGTTTTTGACTTGACAACTTTCCTCTGTGTTTGATTGAAATAAACTTGATTTTGTCCCGTACTGTGTGTATTAGGCAGATGTGGGGTTAATATTCTATTCAATTCAACTTTACTTTTGTAGCATCACATACAACACAGTCATTTCTAGGTGCGTTTTACAGAGAGAAACCCAACAAATCCATTGTTTGCTACTTTCTTGACATTTAAGGCTAATTTCACAGCACAAGTTGGAAATCAGCTGTTTTAAGAGAGACTTTATGAACTAAACTACTAACAAAAGGACAAAGTGGAGGGTGAGAAAATAGGCGTCTAAGTTTAATGAGTGAAAAGAAAATTATTATTATTGAATTGATATTACATGAATTGAACCTTTATGCTACTTGCCGATACAGAGGACTGATACGTGTACTCCGTGCAGCTTCGGAGCCGATACTGGTATCGGTATCGGTGCAGCTCTCCACTAATAATGTCCAGCTCTGGTACACTGCATTCGTCAGTCTCAGTTTCTGGATGTGTCCGAGCTAATCCGGCCACATTGTGGAACATTCGTGCACGCTGAATTGTCAGAAAACTCACCAGAGAAATGTTCCCGCGCTCCTGATGGCGAATCTTTCCTGGACATTATAGGAGATTCAAAATCTTAAGGGAAACATAAACTCTGGCATTTTCACTCCTGTTTTCATCTCTTTTATTCTTGATTAAAGCAACAGATAATAGTCAGAATGGTTTTTGTCTTCCATTCGTAGCTTAAATCGACTATCCTACATCCACCTTCCTTAAAAAAAACAAAAAACGATTTATACTCCTTTGCTAACGGGATGAGCCTCTTATGTTTTGGAGAAGTGATGTGTGCAGGCGCCCTTTGTGATCTCCAAGTAAATACATGCAAATGTGGCATGCACTGTCAAATAGAAAACACATGAGAAGAAGCAGAGTATGCGAGTGACATATGCTTCTGTCATTGACATGAAAGGCTGCAGTCTTCGTGCAGACAGGTTACACAACAAAACATGACCCATTTCACCTCAAGCCCTCGTTTTATAAGGTCAAAAGAGACCGACTGTTGTTGTTGAGGTTCGATTGATTTGGGCAAATCGCAGCGGAGGGTGTTATTACGGGCGAGTGACTCATCCTCGCCGCACCAAACCGCAGGCCCGTTCACGTCTCGGAGCATCAGTTGGTAACCAGTAAAGTCGGTTACGAGGCGTTCACGTGACGGGGACGGTTATGTGTGCACACGGGCTGAGCTGAAATCTGACTTCGGGTTTGAAATGGGTCAAAACAGGCAGAAAACAAACTACTGTGGGTACTTGTGAATTTTATTAACATGATTATCAAAGGAAAATGTGAATGTTAGAGGAAGATCTGGAACATTTAGTCAAACATTAAAAAAACAAACAAGTGTGTTTGACATGAATCCCAGGTACGTTATTTCACACATGAATAGACTAACTGAACTAACAACCCCACCTGTGCACCTGCGAGCAGGGTTGCGTAATATTTAACAACTCTAGTCTGGATACAATAGATCTGCACTACAATAATCATGGAAACACTTTTTTTTTTTTAACATAATTGATCAAAATGACGGTTTGTGTTTGCTGTCTTGTTGCTCTTTCAAGCTGTAATGAAAGAAAAGACAAAGCATCTGGAGACTATAGGCCTGTATAAAGTGGCAATAAATCTATAAAATCTGTGTTCTGGATGCTACACAACGAATTAAAAAAGTTAACTTTTAATGACTGAAAATAAAACCTCATTGCTGAGGTGATGACTGTTGCTGTGGTTACATGGACCAAAAGTAATCTGATTAAATTTGCACCATATAAACAGTTCAATCTGATTATTTTCTGCATATATTTTCTGGTTGAAAGGGTGGTACAGTCCGGTTTCTGATCCGATCGTAGTCCATGTAAATGGAACATGGGGTTACTTCCTCCAGTCGAAGATTTGCCTGTCCTATGATGTCGGTTCACGTAATGTCCTAACGAGACCACGTACACATGCTGGTGTTCTGAGACAGATGGCGGTAGCAAAGTAGCAGTAGCACAGTATTCCGTGCCACGTCACGCAACAACAAAAAGTGACCCATGGCTGAAGAATTCAATCAGATCCACAAAGTAGTGACCACGTGTTGTTTTAAAAGTCTTTATATTTCTGTAAAATCTGCTATGCTGTTTGGATGATTGTTAGAAGAGAGTCTTGTCAGATTTATAGATATTTGTCAAACAGTTTGCTCAGACCCAGATGTTTACCTTCAGGATTCGGCTATCAGTGATCTCTGAAAGGTCAGAGGTCGCGCTGAGAGTCTTGGTTATAAAACGAGAGCTGACTGATGGGCAAGCGAGCGCAGGTTCCACGTCAGCACTCAAGTGAGCCCCATGGCAAGACAGACACACACACACACACACACACACACACACACACACACACACACACACACACACACACACACACACACACACACACACACAAAGAAAGATTTATAGGCCCGGTCTTGGAGGCATGAGTTACTTGCCGTCTCCCACTAAGACGAAGCCACTCACCCAGAAAATAATGACCCTCGAAGCGGCAGTCAATCATCACCGCCCAGAGAACAGTCAGTCTGGAAAGCTGCAAATTTATGAGAGTACTCGTATTATCTGGGTTTCCCATAGGGGAGACTCACACAATCAGACCCCAGAGAAGGCTTAAAGTATGGCCCCCTGGTCAACTAATGTCAGAGATAAGACCGGTGACCTGATTTAGTCTTTAAACTTTCGGTGCAAGATACTTTAATTCAATATCTGTGGATGTAAGGTACAACCCCAGTTCAAGGCATGTCTCTAAGTTCTGGAGGATGTTATTGCAACACAATATAATGAAACTCAAACTTTGTCAACCCTGTGTGTATTGTCGACATGTGAAATTGTAAAAAGTGGTTGGAGAAGTGTTTGGGAACTGAGGTCAACTGTAAGAAATTCAAAAGTAGAAACTTTAATCCCACAAGATCATAAACTATCACCACGATATGTTGTAGTTTTTACTATATATTTATGGAATTTGGTTATCATCCTTAAAACCTGTTTAATTTCAAGCAACAAAAAACATTATTCATTTGTTTAGCTTTTTTTTCCCAAACTTTGTGTTTAGCAACAAATTCAAAAGTATCATGAATATTGTTATATTTACCAACACTGAATACATTAAGTTGCGATCGGTAGCCGGCAGCGTTTTCACTATTTTCCATTGTTTAAGCTGTGTTTAGCTGTTACAATTATTTCGTATTAATTTGACCTTCTGTAGTTGTTTATATGTTTTAGCTGTGTAGCATGTAGCTTTCGTATTTGCTGTTTTCTCGGTATATAATCAACAAACACGTAAAACCATATCTTTTTGGCAGTAACACATTTGATATTTTCAACGTTGAAGGCAACTCTTTATTCTAAATCCACTGTTTTCTATATTAGGCTTTGTGGATAGTTGGCTGTCGGAGAATCGAACTATTTAACTAGCGAGCCTGTGTCACATCTTAAAAGATTCTCTTTTATCCTACGATATTCTAATGAGGTAAGGAGCCACAGAGGGACTGAAGAGCCACACGGGGCTCCAGAGCCGCAAGTTGAAGGACCCCCCCTGAGTCGAGACCCCGAACTGGATGAATGAGAATCTTCTGAGACAAACAGCAAACCCTTTAATACAACAAACGAACCCTCAGATCCATATATATGTTAAGACCTTAAGAAAACCCGCTCACCTCATCTGTCATGAACCTTCGCTGTGCCAACCGTGTCACATTTGGCCAAAATAAACCCTCCGGGATTGATTGTGGATCATCGAGCCTAATTAAACAAGAACACATCCAGTCACGTATTAATCATCGATGGCGGGAGCAAGTCACGTCTTGTTGGGTCTCACCTACAGCAGAGTTCAGTGGTTGAAAACGGCTGGTTTGTGTTGTTTAGCAACTGGGATCTCCTTCTGCTTTACTGGAACTTGTGTAGTTGCGGGGGGATATGCCACAAGAAAGTTATTTTTAGTGTATTTTCGGTGGAGCATTTTGAGGACAAGTTTTTCTTTTTGTTTGATTCCAGCTTCTACTTCTTTTCAAGGTGCACTAAATGAATGCAACACGAATGTGTAATCAGATTAGGTTCCCCGGACTGGTGGCACATATTGTAATGAAGACATTTTCAGAAAGTTGCCCGTCATTAAGTGCGAGCCTGCCACATTCACCTCTTCATTATCAGTATGTTGGCTGAAAGCCAGAAAGAAAAAATGCCACGATGAGATGACTATATTGGCTCTTTCATTCTAAATTAGAAAAACATGACCATTCAAATTGTGCTTCAGTTTTTACTCCAGTAAGGTTTAAGAACCAGAAATACTTCATGTAAGTTTTCCTTCATTCTCATGTAAACATCAGCACTCTGAGTGAAGGTCAGTGGTTTTGTTCCTCCAACAACCCCCAAATAACCTCCTCATTTGAACTCCTCAAACTGAGTCACTTGACTTTTTTTTTTTTTTTTCCGCGGTTCTCGTTGTAATTGCTACCTCCATTGACTGGTGGAATTAATGAAGTGGTGCTAACAGTCTTCAGATGTTGACTTTTAACGTATTCATCATTTGCAGGAAGTGCCGACATTTCTCCCCCCGTGGATGAGCTGGAAAAAGAAAACTTAAAGTAAAAAGACACTTCAGATTCATAAATATCAAAGGAAAAACATGTACCCAGGATTTAAAAATGTTGCCTTTGGCTCACAGAACGGTTGAGAAACTGAAAATTCGATACCTCCCAGTGTAAAATTTGAAAATCAAAGGAAATGATTCCTGGTATTCGCCATGCTTTCATCAGTCTGCTATTCATTTGCTTTCCCTGATGAGACGGGCGCATTGACCACAATGTTAAGTACACCTGTTCAACTGTTCCTTACACAAATAATCAGCTGATTATAAAAATAAACGGGTAAAAGGGGAATTGTACGTTTTCGTGAACTGTGATGTCTCTCTACAATGATTTTCACAATCATCTCTCACATACGTTAACAAGGCGTCTTCACACAGAGGGGAATAGTCAGAATGGTTCAAGATGAAACAAAGGCAACAGTAACACGAATAATTGCATTTTCACAATGGTATTAAGACTCTGAAGACACAGTTTAGTGATCCTCGAAGTAGATCCACCAAGTTTTAAATCCGATTTCTGTCAAATGTTTTGATAGAAAGGAGATTTCAGCCTTTTTTCCACAGTAGAGACATCTCAAAGCCATTCATTTAGGTCATCTGGACTTTATGACTCAGGAGAAGTTTCACCTTTATCCCTGAACTATTTTCATCAGTTCATGCAATTTATTTGACTTGGCTCTCCCTTCCAGTCCATGGAAGGAACTTAAATAAGAGGTTGGTTGACCTAGTTGACCTAATTCAATAGCTTTGAGAAAAATGTAAACACGTTGAAAATATGGCTCCATCCAGCCTTGTTTTATTAGTCAAATCACTGCTGTTACCACAATAGCATAGTGCTATATTTTATTTAGCACCAATGATACCCTTCAGGGTCCCCCAGTGTTGTTTCTCACTTTGCCCATTCTTTTATGAGCACAGTTTATAATCTACAATAGCTATTTCACGCAGGGCATTGCACAATGTCAGGCTGCTTACACCCGATATTGTGTTTATTGGACTCAACTGGTTTCTACTATAACCACCAGAACATCAAATTAACACAGAGAACCTTTAAAAGGTCATAAAACCGATTTTATGTAATTATGTCACGAGAAAAAGAGTGTTGTTGCAGGTGAGCATCAATTAGTACAGTTATTTAAGCCAGGGTCTCCAGAAATCCTGTTCCCTGCATGGTTGTCAGGGGTGAGAAACTGAGTTAAAGACTCAGTTGAAGCTATTACAACTTTAGAATACTACAAATCATCAGACAAGGTAAATCTCTAGGGATTGTTAACGCGCAGTTAACAGTTGTTGCATCTGTCAGTACTTTTGGTCCACAGTTTACAAACCTTACGATATCTGTTCTCACACGTTTGCGTCAGGTACCAGAGGGCAGCATCAGGCGTCTTGTCGAGTTCATGCCTGAGCAGGTCGGAGAAATTGGGGCGGCAACGCAAAGAACCACAAGCATCTTGGGTTTTGTTTGTAGTAATATTTTTGGCTCCTAATTATAAATCATATTATGAACAAGAGCTGTCATTAGGTTTGCCAGTGCTTACAAAGCCAGTGCTCTACTTGGACCAACCCGAGTGTGTAACTCCTTCTTCAGGAGTTACCCATGGCGTGCCACTTTCACTGTCTTTCTGTCCATCGGTCTTATCAGTGTTTATCATCTGTTTGGACAATCAGAAACGATCTGTCATAGTGGTTAGTCACTTTTTTTTTGGTATGAAAACCCAACAAAATGATGCCTCCACCCTGTTCCTTGTGTGTTGGGGTGTTTCAGGGTGGAGGCGAGTGACTATGCATGTGGAGATCCACTTTTGCCAATTATGACAGGATCTTTCAGCGTTCGCCAAAACCACGAAGGAGATTTAATCAGTCAGAAGGAGTTGAGCTCGGAGGGAATCAGTTGAGTTACTTTTGCCCCAGATCGAACCCTGAAGTCTGTGCTTGGCAGGGAACATTTCTGACGCCTTTCTTCGGCATTTCCATGAACAGAGCGCTCTCACATCATCGCTGTGAGAAGCCATGGTCCCGGTCCCAGCAGTGAGTGAAAATGAGGTGTTGCCTTCACAAGGGTTAGAAGTTGAACATTTAAGTGTGAAACTGTGTGTTTTGTAACCGTAACTCGATGTGCGATTATTTGCGTTCCTTTCCAGGAGGCCTTTTTCTGCCCTCCTCGCCTGCTTGTCTGTTTCTGTGTTAGTGTGTCACACCATTTGTTTGTGTTTTACCAGTGGAATGGCGGCAGCGTGGCTCAACGCCTGACCATGATGACACCAGAGGACAAACTGTACTCATACCACCGCCTCTGGGAGGCCGATCAGATACATCATCCCATTCTCCTTGACCTCTGCACTGACTGAATGATCCATTTTAACTGGCTTCCTTTTGTTTTCCATCTGTACCTCCTTGGTTGTCCCTCTGCTTCTTTCCATCATCCCTTGTCTGTTTCTCTCTTTCCCTTCCTCCCTCTGCAGTGCTTGTTTTTCTTGGCAGGTAAAGACAGTGGTTTGGTCTCAGTGACAGTGCATAATCCCCCCCCCCCCCCCCCCTTCCTCACTTCTCTTCCTTTTCTCTGTTGGTCTATTCTTGGCCGATGACTCTGCGTCCTCAGCAGTTTATAGGCGTTGCTCTCCCAAGGCATCGTGCTAATTGTTATTCCATTTCCCCCCATTGCTACATCATCGGGTCTGAATGTGCGACTGATGGAGCTTGTGTGCGTGCAGTTCATCATCTTCTGCTTGTGATCCTTCAATCGGTTTTGTATATTTGTTCGCGAGAGTGTTTGTGCGCACGCCCATATGTACGCTCAGGTTGTCAGGTTTATTTACCCACGTGGGTGTCACTTATCACCCGGGCATCTCTTTATGTCGGGGGAGCCTGGCATGGCTTCTAGTGTTATGTAATTAGACCTACATCTATTGTAAAGCTGCCACAGATGTCTGTGTCTCGGTGAATGAGCGTGTGTGTGTGTGTGTGTGTGTGTGTGTGTGTGTGTGTGTGTGTGTGTGTGTGTATTTGGGGGGGGGGGGGGGGGGGGGGGGGGGTTATGGTGAGCTGTCCATCTCCAGGGCATCTGCTCTCCATTATGTATAAATGGATGTCAGATAAGAACATGACAAATGGATGCAGAAAGCCTGCGAGACGTTTCAGCCGCCCCACTGGGGGAGCCAGAGACTCACTGAGGAGAGGGGAAAGCTTTCCCGTCTCTCCTTCCTCCTCTCCCTTCCAAGACCCTGAAAAAAACAAACTAAATCCAAGTCATTTTCTGACGATCATTTTTCAGGATTTGTGTTGGCTCTGCGTCGGTGCCAGATGGGTGGGATATGCCACATAGAACAATAGAGCCAGAGCCAGAACTATTAGACGATCATTTAAAAGTATCCGAAAGTCAGTTTGTTGAACTTTTCTGTGGCTGGCAACTTGACTTAACGCTATTTGTGCTGTTACAGTGGTGTGAATCCCTCCTGATCTGCTGGTGCTCGACGCAGGTTCGCAGAAATGCTCCAAAAATGACTCGACCTCGGGTCTGTTGCTCTTTCTGTCTCTTCCCATTTCAATCAGAAATTCTTTCTTCTCCCTTTGGCTGGTTTTTTTTTTTTCCCCCTCTTCCTGTATTTTACAGTCACATATTACAGTCAGCTAATTACGTTTGACATTTTTTGTAAAGAACACTTACATAACACCTCCACAGCAGACTGACAGATCCAACAAATTACAATCAGGCTGATTCCGCCCAAATAATACAAGATTACCTTCAGTGACGGCTTGATTTTTCCTTCCTCTCTAAATAATAGTCACTGGTTTGAGCCAGTAGTTAACTCGTCATAGGACATATCTTTCAAAGGAGCATGTGTAGGAGCTTCACAAAATGGTCTGAAATACTGGACTTGCTTTTGAGGCATTTGGTATAAATAAATCATTATGTCAAGTCTGTGACTTGGGCGTAATCTGTGAGGTAGTGACCACAAGCTTTGGTCATTGTTGTGTTTACAGGTCCACCGACCAGTGTCATTCTTTTTTTGCTTTCTTGTCTCTCATTAGATCAAGGGAAGATGGCGCTAGAGTAGAACAACACCATTTTGAGGTGGGAAAATGGTAAAAGTGTCAGGCTGAAACTAGTTGGTTAGTTCGGCGACACTACATGTTGCATCATAGGGAGATCTCAGAGCTACTCTTTAAGATATCAAACAAGAAATTGTTACGTGTAGGTTGGGAGAGGAGGACAGACACTGCCAATGTTGATGGAAAAATGCATTTTAATGCCAAACCTTTCACTAAGGTGAAACAAACAATTCGAAAAAGTCAAAAAATATAGTAGTAAGAAGTAAGAAGCATAATCCAACACAACACAGAGACAAAAACAGAAAAGCTGAGGTGCAGACACACAGAAATACAGGTAACACAGACGGACTGACAACCAGAGTAGACCAGAGAAGCCCTTTATCCAACCAAACCAATGACAATTAGACACTCAGGGTAGAGCAATCAGGAAGGGAAGTCAATCAAGAGGCAACGTAAGACTCTCACAAAAAAAACATGAACCCTGACAGAAACTTGTCACTTTGAGCATTTTATAAGCGTTCGCACAACAATATCTACTTTATTTGGCTTCATATAGTGGTTAGCGCCCTTCACTCATTGTGATAAGGTTGCGAGTTTGAGTTTGGTCTTTCTGTGCGGAGTTTGCACGTTCTCCAAGAGTGTGTGTGTGTAGGATTTCGCTGGCTATAAAATTAATTGGCAAACCTAAAAACTTCCCATTGGTGTGAATGTGTGTTTTCCCTGTGATGGACTGATGACCTATTGAGGGTGTCTTTCCCATAGTTATCTAGGATTCACTCCAGCATCACCTAAAACGATCGTCCCTCGTTCAAAACCCGATGGTCCATGGTGCCTTTCGTTGTGTTGTTTGATAATGTTCTCTGAACAATCCAAAGAGGATACACAAATACATGTACACAGTATTTTTCCAAATGCCCGTGTCTGGTTCTAGGATCTAGAAGGACGGCTTGTGTGTGCTCTGCAGAAAAATAGCAGAGCACAGTAGTTTTAACCTTTCCATATTCTCACCGGTGTAGGAAGACATCTGGTTTTGAGTTGAGTGTCTCTACTCCAGTTTGGTTGTTAGCCTATGTTCGGCGGTGATTACCAGAGACACTGTAACAGGCCTTTAATTGCTAACATAAGGATGGTACAAAACATCTGGACAAGTGCTCCACTAAAATGGGGACAATCTGGACACTTTAAGGTTGATTATAATGCCTAATTACGCCTGTTGGCCGGCCTTTTTCAGAGGCAATGCTATTTCTCACACATTCACAGGAGAGACAGGTTCTCGCTTCTCACAGTAAATGAGCCTGCTTCCTACTCGATGACGTTGTTAAGTGCTGCAACTCATCGTAACTGAATATAACAGAGGGACTGTATATCACATGTAGGTTTACAAAGGTAAAAATTTGGTTCTCAAGAAAGAAAAACGCTGTGAAATACTGCTGTAGACTGCATTTAAGGAATCAGAAGCCTATGTATGAACCAAAAACCAATAAGTGATGAATAGTACTTCTACTTGACAAGAATACAATAAACACAGATGCATCTTCGACATAATCTGTCAGAAACTTATATGGAGCATGTAGGGTGTGAAGGGAGAAGAAAACAGGGCCCAGTATTGAACCGAGAGGAACACCACATCAAGTGAGAAGCACATACCGTCAACACAATAAATACCAGAGACTCAGACTTGATGCAAGATACTGAAGCCCATTTTGTCAAATGATCTTCCACAAAACATCATGAATGATGTATAAAAAGTCGGGTTTAAATCCAGAGGAAAAAAAGATGAGTGAGCGAATGAGTCGTCTCTGCGTCTTGACGGAAAAGACAAATGTCCGACCGTCCTCCCTTTTACACTGCATCTTTCTTTTTCTCTCTCCGTCCCTCCTGGATTGCGTCTCTCATTTTTCCAGATGGTCTTTTCACACTCCATTCATTCTCTTTGGACAGCAGGACACTGAGCCTGTGAGGGAAATGAAATGGTATTCGACAGGATCCTCCAAACAGGCTCAACCAGGACAACTGGCCAACAAAATGAATTATAAAATGGTTAACCTGAATCGAAAGGCCTTTTCTTTGCTGATTCAATCAACCTTTTCCCAACAACGTCCATCTTCTTGGTCATGCTGGAACTTTATTCACAAATATTAGTGAGTTTAGTGTTTTTGCGACTTCAGTTGCGCTCGGTTCCGTTGCACACAGTATTATATTACAACCATAAAGATGTGTTAGAAATTAAAGTCCCTGTCTTCATCCTCTGTTTCCTGCTTCACCTCTGTTCCACCCCACACCCAGTCGCGGTCTGTTTCTCATTGCCGCTCTCTGTTGGAGTGCCAGCGTGCGTCAGACCCTCCCCGCGGCCTCTTCAAATAAAGAAGGTCATGCACGTGACTTAAAACCGAGCGCTATTCCAGTAACCATCTTCCTCTGACACAAATCAGGCGTACCGGTCGGACTCCTGTGCTGCGTTACGACCCCTCTCCGGGCCTGTCTGAGTGGGGTCCCTGCATGAAACGCGCTTTACGACTGCGGCGCGTCTGAAATGCAACACTGCTCGCAGGGAGCCCACAGCGCTTCAATTATAAGAACCTGTCCACTCTGGGAGACTCGGCTGTTGCAGGCCATTACGCGACGCCGTTTGCCTGCTGATATAAATGCGTCTGTCTGGGAAATGTACATTTATGACATTTAGCAGGGTGGCTTGCATCAAGAACAGCAAAGAAGAATCGTTTTTTTCCCCCTCATCTGAATGTTATTTCTACTAAAAAGAACAGCAGGTTAAAGTGCAAATACTTGGGAAGAGTAATGCTGACAATCTGTTTGTAAAGCTTTGCATGTTTTCTCCAGATTCTCTTGTGCGGTTGTAAGAGTCAAGAGGGCTGACCCTCTCCAAGTATGATGGCGAAGCGATCTGCCAAGTCCGGGCCTGATCCACTTAAGGTTTGCGGCGAGAGAAACGGACACAAACTTGATGCTGCAAGCGAACGCATGTGGAAGCCGGTCGAATAAGTGAATACTTCTGAAGATGGTGTGTCGCAGAGCAAGATAACGTGCACAAAAACCCATGAAGCGTCTTAGAATTACAGACAACACAGAGAGGAGTCGATTAACCCTTTAATGATTTCATTGTGAAAAGCTTAGACCGGATTTAAAAAAAAATAAAAAATTTCATTCATCATTCGGCACCAAAGAAAATCAAGGTATTTAATATATTTAAGTACTGCATCAAAATTCATGCATTTAGAAGAAAATAGGTTCTGAAGAGCTGCACATTGTAAAAGACGTCTCTGCACAGAAGGGTTCATTTACAGCGTGATACAACATCTGAAAACGTTTGCATTGTTTATGAGTCTGTATGTTTGAACAGGAGGTAAAAATCAGCTCAGACTTCAGCAGATCCTCTGTTTTTATTGTGGTGTGAGGAATTTCCTCAGCTGGCTCTCCATGACTTTTATTTACAAATCAGATGGGTTGTTTTTTTTGGTCCATACGATCTATAGGATTTCCATCTTTTTTTTAAATATCCTCTGCTCCTCTCTTTGCCCCACAGCTTTGACTCCTTTCCCAACATGTCCAAGATCATAGCGTCACATTTTAATTTGTAATTGTGGAGGTTCAGCACTCCATTCAATCATTCCATGGAAATGTGAGCAAAAATGTATGGGGAAAAAAAACCAACCTTACACTGTGTGCTGCCTCTTTAAGAGGCAAGGCGCAAAGATTACTATCCTCGGCGTCTATTTTCAATCTTTATATTTATACACAAGAAATATATCAAAAAATGCAGAAAAATCGGGAATAGTGTGCTGTGACTCTTGTTTATGATTCGGCTAACCGTTTTCTAAAAAAAATGCAAAAATGATGCACGTCAAAGTGAACCAGAGTTTGGTAAAAATTGGAGCACATACACAAGAAGCACATCAAGACGTGTTGGTAAACTCTGGAATAGTGTGCTCTGACTTTTAGTAACGATTCGAGTCCTCAAAAACCCTCCAAAAAACTCAAAAACAATGCAGTCGAAGCAGATGGGACTTTGGTGAAAAACACAAAATGGAGAGGATTTTAGACATCGAGTGGCAGTCACACAAAATTTTTAATCTGAAATTTTCTTGTTTTAAAACTGTTTGCATTTGATGTGCATTCCTCCCCCACACAATTCATGCAATTTAACAGAGTGTAGACAGCGCTTTAGTCAATCTAATATGATATGTATATAAATAATGAGCTGGCTGGACAAAACATTTTTACCTAATTGCATTGTATAGGTAATCCAGACATACATACCATACAGAGGGACTTTTGCCAAGTCATCAGTGTGATTCATCTGCTTAAACAAAACAAAAACTACTTTTTCAGGGTGCTTTTCACAGTGCATGAGTATTTCAGCAAATCTCCACAGGCCCTGTGCAAAGTGTAACTCCTGTTTCAGGTCTTGACTTGTGCAGTCTGTATGTGTTTATTAAAGGTTTGGAGGAGGTGCTGAGAGACGCATAATGCTCGGGTTCAGATACAAATGTGACTGGAGCATCGCCAACTACACTAACTGTGAATGCCATCAAATTACACAAGCCTTTTTTATTTTTTTTAAATTTTTTAAATTTACCTCAGACTTCACTAAATCAAATAACGCTGACGCTCTGGTGGGTAATATTAAAAATAAACCTCCAAGCCGAGACCTCCAGAATATCCTTCACGTCTTATTGTTAAACCACAGAGATGAGTCCAGAAAGGGGAAAAAAAAACAGTTTTCATTCACCAGTAAGAAAAACACCACAAATTCCCCTAAAACAAACCAGATAATTTCTTTCACCACAGAAATGCAACAACCGTGTTCCCGCAGTTTAGCCCACTCCCTCCGTGGTCACTAATGGAGAAAAGCGCCCTTGTTTAACCTCCTGCTTTAATCCCACTGGTTCTGGGACTGGGACCCTCCGAGCTGTACTTTCTTGGAATGATTTGTAAATCTGTGTAATGTGATGGCACAGGTGGAGCTGGAAATCATCGAGGCACTTTTTCCTCTTTTTCTTGACCTAATTGCTAGCAGGAGTTAGACAATGTTAGGGTGTGGTCTTTGCCTTTGACAACAGGAAAATCATTCACTTCAATCAGCCTTTGGTGGAAGAGAGATTTTGTACAAGATTCTGAAAAGAGATTGTTTGTAGTTATTCAATATATTTATTAAATTGTAAATGAACTTCACTTATATAGCGCCTTTCAACTGCGTGAGCAGCCCCAAAGCGATTTACATCGTTCATCACATTCACCCATTCACACACACATTCACACACCAATGGAGGCTGCGGCCATGCAAGGCACTGTCACTCCAATGGGAGCAGTTTGGGGTTCAGTGTCTTGCCCAAGGAGACTTTGGCATGTGGAGATGGGAATCAAACCTGCAATATTCCAATTGGGAGATGACCTCCCATGCCGCCATTATTATTATTATTATTATTATTATTATTATTATTATTATTATTATTATTATTATTATTATTATTATTAATAATAATAATAATAATAATAATAATAAATCTCAGTGCAACAAGTGAGGAATTACAAAATAAAAGCCTAAAAAAAATACAAATAAAAATGAAGGATAAAATGAGAAACATGCAGGTTGCTGGTAAAAACCATTTAAAGGAGGAAAACAGTTTAACTGTAAGTCTTTCTTTCCCCATGGTGATTAAAACTACTAAAAAGAAACAAAACTCAAATAAATGTATTTAAAATTCTAAGGACATGTAAGTACAGAGCTGTCAACTCTGTAAAAGTCATGCTCTTAAGTCAAGATTTGGGGGTGAGTGCCTGAGTTCCTGCTTTTCCACATTAAATATGGTCGTAGACGACTGTTGGGATTCAAGGGTTCGCCTCCGTACACACAGATTCAATATTCAACCTTCAACTCTTACACTTATGCTTTAACACGGAAAGTTTCTGGAACAGTGACTTGTAACATGTTCTGGCTGCGTCTGAGTCGGTCAACCTGATTCTCGAGGGTGTGCTCCAACATTTGTCCATGCTTGTTATGAATGAAGATCTTTGAAGGGGCAAAAGCATGAGCTCAACTTCTCGGAGTGTTTATAGAGTGGATACAGGCGACTCTTGAAGGATTAGGCTGGAGATTGAGGAGATTGTTTTGATTAATAAATGGAGGCTTGTTAAGCTGACTGCATTGTACGGATGAATATCCTTGTGCGCGATGCATTTGATGGACAAATGCATGCGTATGCCTCAGATCTCCAGTTGTAATGTCACAATGTTGGACGGGCCTGCTCCTAAACCCAATAATAGACCCGATGGAAACAATGCAAATGAGGCACAGGCGCACACATCTGTAAAGCATCATGAGCCTCCATTCATATCGCCAGGCTCTTAAAAACAGACAGAAAAGTCATGTGCGAGAATGAAAAGCAGCAATAAATGGTTGAAACCAGAAATCAGGAGAGGTTTCAGGAAAAGCAGCATTGAGAGGTGAGGATGAACATGTTTTATTAGGGTCAGGCCACAGCCAGCTGTCGTGATATTAGAAATTCAAATCAGTTGTTTTTTTTTTTTACATGCTTTTTCTGGGAAAGAGATGGTTTGTAATTTTCTGCTTCTTCACATACTTCTGGTAGTTGTCATTGAAAACAAGGATGGCAGTGTAGCTCCCACTAAATATGATCATGTGTGCATTTTTGGGGTTGTTTTGCTGTTTTCAGCCAATGCAGTGCTTGTATTTTGTAGTCTTATGAATTGAAAAACAACTGTTTTCTGGCACAACGTAACATTTTTCAGATAACTCTCAGCTGGTTTGGACCGTAACCAACATACAGACTGATAAAGTAAACAGGCTTTTGAGATATTTCAGTGTTATCAAGGCCTGTCCTCCAGCACGCGCACGCGCACACACACACACACACACACACACACACACACACACACACACACACACACACACACACACACACACACACACACACACACACACACACACACACTCACACTCACACTCATAGTCGCAACTCTGCTAACTCCCACCTTCTTATATGCAGTAAAAACAGATTCAATAACAAACAACACAAGCATGCTCGGAGATTTTAAATCACCTCGAGCATTCATCAGTCAGCCTATACTTCTTCCAGTACTTTGAATAACCTAAAACTAAATCTAATGTAAGCTTAGTACTAAAGAGATAGCTGAACACTTAAATCACTACATTTATGGTCCGAGAGTACGTTGATCCGAACCTCACTAGATTAGTTGTGCTCCCCTGCTTCCAAACCAGACAAAGAGAAACACACATGATTGCACACATTTGTTCCTTGTGACTAGCTCATTAACATTAACGCATCTTTATACTCAAACTGAACCTAATTCCTACTTTAGCTTTAAAAGTTAATCTAAATGCATTACCCATAACCCACAAAACACACTCCTGGACTTTAATTCAGTTACATCCCAGCCATCTTCGGTCTCCTCTGGTGTCCCCCAGGGCTCTGTCCTAGGTCCCATCCTCTTCATTTTCTACCTCCTCCCCCTTGGCCATAAATTCCCAAAATACAATATAGCGTTTCACTGCTATGCAGAGAACACCCAGCTCTATATTCCCATCTCTTTAAACAAGCATATTCATGTTAAACAATGTTGGTCTGCTGCCAGCCCCTGAATGTTAATGTAGTGTAATGTACAGTGACATTGGGTGTCCTGAAAGGCGCCTATAGATAAAATGTATTATTATTTTATTTACAACATTTAGATAGAATGTGCCTCACAAGCCTTTGTTTTTTGGGATCTTATTTTCAACAAAACTGTTTTATTTCTCTCTAAACTCAAAGTGCTACGGCACAGCTGATGCTAATGACTGTTATTACCCGTAACATTGACCATCAGTGAAAGATCATTCGGGTGAAATGACACGGTGGCGACAAACACTAAAGCTGCCGAATGTTTTTCCATCACCAGCGTAATGAGCGACTTCTTGTTCAGTTTAAGTCGTCACTCATTGTGACGGAACCACAGCGAATTATCACCACGCTCTGCAGTGACTCAGCGTTGCAGAGAGCGCTAGCTTCTTTCAGCTGGCTGTTTTATGACGCGCCGCTCTTCTGTTTTCTTTCCCTCCTCCAGCTGCCGTCAGTGTCTTTCCCAGTCACAGCTGTTTACTATGCTCAGTTAAGCAGTTAGAATAAAACACCCGCTCAACTGATAAAGGAAGTTGCCATTCTGTGAGTTGGCAGCATTCGAATAGGTACCCGTTTCCACCATTTTCTGATTATGGGACAGCACTTTATTTTAAAACACTAGATGTCTTGTTTGACTGTTGTCTGTTTGTCTGAGGCACAAGTAATATGAGGTTTATTAGCTATAAAAAAACAAAAAACAGCCCGTTGGCAAGAAAACTCCAACAGTTTAGCGTTTAGCATGTTGTCCACTCTTTTAGGTGTGTTGCCAGTTAAAACATGTCAGTGCATGCCAATTCGTCCACTCAGTACAGGGTGTCTGCTCTTACCCTTGGCCAGCGGTTCTACTGTATTTCCATTGTTCATGTTTCATTAAATACCAAAACCAGCTGAAACCACAAACATTAGTCGGTTATTGGTTTGCCAGTGTACAAGGCACAGCCTAATTATCATCCCTTAGCTGGCCACTAGTTGGAGCTACAACGCCATCAGATGACAATCTGCCTCCGTGCAGCAATGCACCGTCAAAGCACAACTTAAAACTACAATTAAACAAGCAAAATTAAACAAGATAAACCTAGAAAACCCACGCGTATGCACGTTTGATGTCTTCTGCTGCTAGCCGTGTTAGCTAGCCACGGTCATCTCAACAAGAACTTATTCTGGGTAACAGTTTAAAAACTTGAGGAGGTGATTGCACGGCGTTGAGCCTGGAAACACAGTGAAAGGATGCTAAATGCTGCTAAACAGTGGTTTAAGACTTCAAATGGCTCTTAATAAACGTAATATATTTTTAAACCGTGTCTAAAGAAAACCAAGTATAAAGTTTTGCTCATTTTGACCGTCTTCCCTAATCGTAGACCAGTCGACTCATTAAAAGTTTAATTTGTTCAACAGAGACATTCCTTGAATCCAGTGAACAATTTGTTCTTTTGTAGTTTCACTGAAGTAAACGACTTGCATCTTCGTTTTTATGCTACTTCATCATTTTGACACTAGTTTACTTACAAAGGAAATATGAGTATTTTGTAAATATCTAGTGAGTAAACGGGATCGGGTTGTAGCTCATGGCTGCTTTCTGTTGTTTTTTCTCAAAAGTTGGTCGAGGTTTAATCCGCATTGTAAGCCTAGCTAATGCCGTCTTCACCACTTGTTGGCAGGTAAGAAAGTCTTTTGGGATGAATTACCAACATTTATAACTTGATATACAAACTTTGTGACATGCGTAGATTAATGACCCAATGTTTTAGCTTTGTTCAGCCATTAAATCAGCTGTTTATTCAGTGTCATTCCAGCGTCGTCTTTCAACGCTCTGAATCTCGCGTCCTGCCAAGTTTCCACCAAGAGAATTGCGTCACCTGCCGACCAGCTGTGTTTTAGTGGCGGGCTGATGTTTAGAGAAACAATCTCGCCGTTTCCTCATTTCCAGCCTCTATGATAAGCAAAACTGATCACCCGCGGGCCAAAGCTTCATACTTGACCTCGATCCAAAGCCGTGCCTGTAAAACTCTGTAATCGACAGTTTATTTATTTATTTATTTATTTATTTATATATACTTTTTTTTTTGGTACCTGCAGGACACAGCAGTTCTCAATCTTATCCAGATTGATCTCACCCACATAATTAGCATCAGATCAGATGTGTGTGTGTGTGTGCGTGTGTGCGTGCGTGCGTGCGTGTCTGCAGTGTTTAGCTGGTTTACCTGCACTTGTTTGCTCAATAAACAGCAAGAAAACATCACAAAGCTCCGTTTGTCGTGTCAGGAGCTAATTGGACAGTTTGTGTTGGGACCCTCACCATGTTGTCTCAGAGCACGGGGCTGCTTTCACGCTTTTCTCCTGCACAAACACATATGTGTGTGTGTTTAATGCGGATTTCAGGTGGGCTCTGTGGAGAGTGAATGGAGGGAGTGATAATAAGAAGCCAGCTCCTCGGCCTGACCAGCTGTTTCTCGTCAGGCGGCAGCAGAGGAGGAGGAGGGCGGGAGATGGCGTCACCGATTTAACTGCCGCATCGATTGAACGAGTCCCTCTTCTTCTCAGAGGCCGTGCAGTTGCTCAAATACACAATCCGATCCCCGTCTGAATCGCTTTGCATCTCCTGACTCCAGCTCCTCAGAGGAGTCATTACCCAGAAAGCTCATCTGGTCACGCTCATCCCTCTGTGGAAATGCTGCAGCTATTTCCTACGGACAGCCGTGAGTCCAAAGGGTTCAGGCCTCCGCCCAGCCGTCAAACAGCATTGCAGCACGTTTGGAAGACACTCAGGTTAGGAATCAGCACGAGCTTATGCTCTTGAGGGTGGGAAACTCTTTAAAATCCCATCAAATTTGATTAAATTGCTCAATTTTACAAAAGAATAAAACAAAACCCGGGAACCTTTAAAGATGGGGTCTACAACGTTTCCCATCAAAAGAGCCATTTTTTTTTGTCTCTTTCTAACAAATAAAATTGTTCTGGAGCCAAAAAACATGTTTAATCATAGAAGATCACACAGCTTATAAAGTTATTTTTGTAGTTTTGCTAAATGTACATGTAGTTCATGATGTTTCATGACTACAATTTAGAATTAATTTGTCTGTTTCAGAGTTTGTAGACATTTTTTGTCTATTTCAACTAAATCAGCTCGTTTGGTTGTTTTAGCCATTTTGGCTTTTGAACATATTTTTTCTTGTCATGTTCGCCATTTATCATCATATGACCAGTTTTTGCTCCATATTGAAACATCCCTACTTCAAATCTAAATGCAATCTGATACCTGATTTTTTCTTATTGACTGCATCATGTGGAGGAAGTGTCAAAGTCATAATAAGAGTTATTGATGATGTTTTGCTTCAGTTGGACCTAATGCCTTCTTTACATGGCAGCACCCTGTTTCTACTACTACTACAGCCTTTTTCCTTACATGCTGTATCCAATAGAAGAGTTTAATGGTGCATGGACCTACGTCTCGTTTGCTGGAAGAGATCGTGTTGCTGGGCTGATTTGACGTTCCTCTTATTTCCTTTGATGTTGCCTTGTTACCAAGTATCAGCTATTACTTCAAACTGAGGTTTGGTGTCTATTTATGATCAAAACTATCATTGAAACGAAATAATAGCTGGTTCACGTATCTTTCTAATAACAAAAGCAAATTGATCCATCAGCCCGACTATTTGTAGCTCTTTGGTGTGGTTGGGAACATTTCTACCGTAACGACAACAAATCTGACATTTTTCCTTAAAAACTGATCGCTTGATTACTTTTTCTTTTTTTTTTTTAAGGCTGCATGTTGTAAGCAGTAATTTTAAATGGAAAAAGTCATTAATCACACAGCCGGGTAGTTGTGAATTAAGGAGCCATGTTTTCACACCTCATGAATCATACTGGGACTCCTTCGGGGATCGTGAACCCGAGATTGAGCAGCGGCGTGTCAGTGGATGAAGGGAGGAAAATAAATGGCAGTGTCACAACCCCCTTGGATTCGTGACCCGTCACCTCTTACGAATCACAGCGGAGTGCGAGTTTGGTCCATTAGCGGTCAGTTTGTGGCTGCAGCTCAGAGTTCAGCCTGTACGGTAAACAGCCTCCCCGCTCCTGCCTCACCCCCCCAACCTCTTATTTTTACTCCCACCAGCACACCCCCCCTTACCCTCCTTGAGTCGGCCCCACATTCAACCCTATAATTTGGGTGAAAGATGCAGCGGCTGTGATTTTTATTGAATCCCTAATAATGTGGCTGAGATTTGGGTTTAAAAAGAGGCGACTCTGCCGCGGGAACTCTTCTGGGGCTAGTAGAGCACTGAGACCGGTGCCAGAGTACGGGGGGGGGGGGTCACCGGCTTGTTTTTAACACAGCACCGGGGAAAACACGGGGCAACAATCATCACATTTATAGACGACTCGCCGCTTTCTCGGGGGCAGACGCTGCCAGGTTTAAAGGCAGCCAGCGGGCTACTGGCCACTAATAAAGAGACTTCATCCACTGGGGCTTGTAAATGCCATCCACAGAGCTGTGTATGTGCGAGGGAAGGCAGGATGCGTGCGCCGTGTGTATATATTTAAGAATATTGCAGAAGTATGGGTGATGGATTCAGTCTGCTAATGAGGCTACCTTAGTGTGTGCGTCTGTGTGTGCTGATGCTTTGCATCAAAGCTCCCCGGTGCAGCTTGATGACTCAAGCGATCGCCATCTAGGGCATCGTGTCCTCCCTCATGAATTTTCACTGAATCACTTCGACTAATTAGTTCCCAAACATTTCTGTTTTTGTTGCCGTTGCCAAGCGACGGGACTATGATTAGCGATCATGAAAGAAAGCCTATTTGGTACTTTTCAAGGTTGGCCGAGTGACGTAATTTACAAAGCTGTTATTCATCCTTCTTCTCTATCAGGAGTACGTCTGAGTGACAGACCCAAGGTTTTGCAATGCAGACGCTCCGCTCCAAGACACGCAGATATGTCAGATGATTAAAAATAGTATCTTTATGGCCGCATTGCGGGTTTGGAGCCAAGGTGTTGTTCAAATAAAGGGGAACAAATAAAAGATGTATCTGGAAAAGGAGTTGAATATATGGTGGTAATCAAGTCAAACCTGCATCCCAAAACATTATTTCACAAAACGCTGTAAGCACTTGGGAATGGCAGCAGAAAATTGATCCATTCATCTTTAAAAGTGATTTCATCCAAGTTAAGGTCGCTGGAGCTGATCCCAGCTGACTCTGGGTGATTGGAGGGTTACGCCCCTGACAAGTCGCCAGTTCATTGCAACTGCACTTTAGAAAGTTGAATGTTTTCCTGGTCTTGCTCCTCGGGTAGAAATTCAGATGCTCAACACATCACAGTCCCCATTTCTCACTTTAAAAAAAAAAAAAGTATCAAAACGGGGCAGTTTAGCACTTGGACCATTTCACAAGAAAATCATGCTTTGAATGAATTTGTGCAGAAAAGAGTTTGGGATCTTATTAAGCTGTTTTTTTGCTCAAAGTTATGCCAGTATAACTCAGACACCATCATCAACGCCATATCAAAGATGCTGGCTATGGAACGTTGTGCTGGCTACAAGCTGGATGATCCCTTCACTCTTCAGCTTGAGGCAGTAACCTGAAGTCTGAGCTCTTTCTCAGCTGCTTCTGGAGCTCAAGACGGGAACATCACGTCTGCTCTGGATTTAGAGTTTAAAAAGGTGGCCAAACTATCCCGAGATCGGCTGCGGATTTGGACAGTAAAGCAGTCGTTGAATCAGGATATTGTGATTACAATCGACCAATCAAGACCAGCCTTTCTAAATCCCCTCCTATGAACCTACAAGTTATGGTCATGAGCTTTTGTTTAATGCCAAAAGAAGGAGATTGAGAAGTTCAACTCAAAGACACAGTGGAGTTGCTACATGGAGAGGAGCTGGTTGAGATGGTCCAAGCATCTGATTAGGAAACGCCCTGGTTACTTCCCATTCGGGGTCAACCAGACATGTTCCACTGGGAGTAAGCCTTGAGGTCAGTGGAGGCTTGGGCTTCCCTCAGAAGAGCTACAGGAAGTTGCAAAGGGCAGGGATATTAGAGCTTCTTTGCTCTGCTTTGCTTCCTTTGCCACTGTGACCCCACGTAGACTAGACAAGAAAGAAGATGGACAGATGATTGGACACGCTGAAGAAGGTGACACTGAGACACTTGAGACTATAGATGAGAAAAATTGCCAATTGCTTTTGGTGTTATATATATTGGCAGAAGTCAGAGTGCCTGCCGGTGTTTGTCCTCGCTGTATCTTTTGGACTGAAGAGATGGTCAAAAAAAGTTTTCTTTACGGTAAACACCTTATACCAATGGCCTTCAGGACACCCATGACTGCCAAAATGTTACTTCTTTTGAAAATCACACAAAATAGACAATGGTTTTCCGATCGAATCTGTGAAGTGATTTTCAAGTGTTTTCTCAATGTAGCACCAATGAAGTAAGAATTTCTCAAATTGTCTCAGTTTTTAAACAAGATTATCAACCAAATATGACAAAATCCCCAAGAAGAATCTCCCTTGTATGCTCTGTAATGTTACTCTAGGAATTGTGAACCCCTGAGCCTCTCTTTCTCATTACTCCTCAAATAGTCAATCCATAAGTTCTTACACAGGATATGTCATGTAGCTTTAGACTAACTATATCATCAGTTCCAGTATTAAGTTATATTTCCATTACGATAAACTTCCTTCTGACTTTTACAAATCGTTTTACTAACATCCAGTGTTTCAAGGGCCCCCAACTGCAAAAATGTTCACTTTAGGTGGAATAGGTTTGCGCCGGGTGAAAAATTGCTCTGACATTTACACCGTGGGGTCGTGTAAATGCAGCAGTGGAAACACAAACTTGCAGCAGGCCTGATAAAGTGCAACAGTGCCCTACATGTCAGCTCCACAGTCATCGCTCTGCGGAGTGTAACTTTTCTTTCTGAGTGGGTCTGTTGTGTGTTTTCAACCTCTGGGGTTCCTCCAAACTTTCTCACGTTCCTCCACACACACACACACACACACACACACACACACACACACACACACACACACTGAGGCAGCGGTTGCCCAGCGCTCCCAGGAGAGTGGGATTGGTTACAGCTTTGCTTGACTCGTAGTGGTGACACTGCAGACACTTGACTCCTCTGCAGAGGTTAGTTTGAAGCCTGAACGGCCTCCTCGGCCGGCAAGCCGCACGTCCCACTCCCAGACACAACACTCATTCTGAGCCGCTGAGTGGGATTTGACTTTTCTCACACTTGAAGTGGCGCTGTTTCGCCAGTCCGACCCTCGGTTCCCAGGCCCGGTGGACCACCCTACCCAGCACAGCTGTCTTTAGTTTAACCTCCTGGATGATCCTTCCACTAATCCGCCTGTAATGATACTCTAATCACCGGAGAGGCACCAACACGGTCAAACCTCCGACCCCCTGCTGGATTCTCCACTGGGAACACGACTTCCTCAATCTTCTTTATGCCCAACGCGACCTTCTGAAAAACCTTTACAAACACAAAAGATGTTTGCTTTTTTCGAATAGTTGCAGAACTTTGGAAAGAACAGCTGAAGACAAAGAGTCACTTTTGTAATGCCAGCCATATTGGCTCCATCTTGTTTCTTGTTTCCATGGAACATTGAAAACCAAGTTTGTTTTCAGCAACAAATATTTATGTGCCATTCAGCTTTAAATGCCCCTGCAGCTTGGAAACTTTTCTATCCAGTGCATAATGGATATCACAACCATCGGTTGCATGTTTGAACAGTTTTACCAACCAAGGATGATATTATCTTAACAGTTTTCTGTGAAAGCTACTTTGGGTAAAGGAAATACGCTTTCTCTCCTACTCTTGTTTTGACATCTCATGACTGGTCAGATTTATCTTGCATCTTGACCTCTGGATGAAGAAACATTGCTGAGGCTTTGCATGTGGAAGCAGCACACAGGCAGACAACGTGTTGAGCATCTAAAATCCTGAGTTTTCAGCTTTATAAGCTTCAGAAACAGTTGGATATTTCTCTAAAGCTTCCAGAGGTTAACTTTGTTTCAAGTAATTGATATGAAAATAGTTAAAATAACTTTTGGTCGAAAGGTGAAGCGTTAAAGAAAGAAGATTTTGGAAACTAACCCTAACTGACTGCAGCCAAAGAATAATTGGGCACAGTGTTCTTCTTCTTTTTGTTCTCAGACTTATTTTATTCTTTTTATTTGAGTCAGGCAATAGTTTCTCATGTGATTTGGTATTTATGTGAGCTAAGCCTCTCTAAAGCCCTGTTTGCAGTGAAAAAGAATCATTTTCGCATTTTCAATCCAGAAAATGTTCACGTTTTTGAATATTTTGAAAACAATGTCTAGTCACATGGAAACGGCATAAATGCTGAAACTGATCTCGTCAGCAGCCCGTGCCACGTGCTGGCACTGTTGGTTGTTTTTGTACTGAAAGCACACACACATGCCTGAAGAGAACAGTACCCCATAAACATTAACAATGGTAAGTACACTATTACGACGCCTGTCAAAATAAAACTACCAAGTCTCAGGAGAATATGTACTTGGAGTCATGGCGCTCTGGAGGAAACTTTGTTCTTATTCTCCATCTACTGAGCATGTGCAGAAGAACTTCAAAGTTCCACCTTGGTGTTTTTATCGGCTTCGAGCACCGTTTGTCATGTCAACAGGCCCTAATCTGCAAGTCTCCTGGCTATAGTTGCACAATAAAACTAAAACAGAAACTAGTATCAAGAATTTTCACACTTTCCACAGTGTCAAATAGCTTTTTTTCCCCCCAAAGATGGTAAAACATGAGGCTGATGGTTCACATAGCCTCAATCTGCCTCAGCAAAAAGGTGATTTCATAGCTGGGAGTTGGAGACTTCCTGGAAACCAGCAGCTGTTTGGAAAGTTAATGCTTTCATTGAAGCATATGTCAAGTATATATAACTCCATACATGTAACCGTAATATTTAGATTGAGCTTTTTTGTTTTTGTTGAGATTAAACAAACAGGATGTTCTTATTCTTAAAACAAAAAGCAAACACGCATTTTAATCTGCCAGCACTCTTTAGTCCAAGATAAGTTAACGGTTCACAGGCAGGCCTTTTTTCTTTCTGTCACAGTATGAAAGTGGCATCAATATTCCAAATCTAACTTTCAGCAAGAAAACAATGAGGAAGATTTCCTGAAGTGTTGCGTTGTTCTTTAAATGGAAATCCAAAAGCAGAGAGTGACAGATTTGAACAAGCTGCAGTGGAAAGCTTCCGGAAACGACTTTGTGAAGGCCTGTGTCCGTCAGGATGCTCCTTAAACCTCAGTGTAGAATTACTGTACATTCCTCTGTAGTCTGTCACTGAAAACAAGGCAGCTGTCCCACCTTTTTTTTTTTTTTCCCCCATCTGGACATTTGAAGAACAGCATTCCAGTCTCAATTTAATGCGCCACAATTTCTGTGTCTCCTTAGTGGCCCTGGAGTTGCGTGACCTCCGACCCCCGCACGCCAGGAAGTCTTGTTGACGTTGTGAATGGAGAGACATTTGGTCCGCCGCCCGTGGCAGCCTCTCGGTGATTGCCAATGAAGCAGCGCCGTGATTTACTCGGGCCGGTCGCTTCCAAAAATAAGCAGAATAGAGTTAAACTTGTCCTTGGCAAAGGAAGACATTTGATTCCTGATTGTGCTTTGGCCAAGAACATCTCTCCGCTGCCTCCAGTGTACACAAACACAGACGCACACACACACACACACACACACACACACACACACACACACACACACACACACACACACACACACACACACACACACACACACACACACACACACACACACACACATTAGCCCTTTCAGTGTGAGTCGTTGTGTAAGCGCTCGCTCAGACCCAACATGTGTTGTGGCTCATCAGGCCAGAACATGGAAACTATGAGTGTCTGCAGATGTTGAGCAGGGGATGAGATGTTTTTTTTTGTTGGTTTTAACATGCTTCCTCACACTCCACTAAGACGCCTCGGTCTTATCCCGCAATCACCATGGCTTAGAGGAGGAGCTCATAGTCTGCGCAGTTCTCACTGTCCGTCGCCTCCCATCTCTCTGCAGTGATCCTCCTGAGGATCAAGGCTACCAACCGCCGGATGAAACCTTTGAAAATCGTCACATGGAAAACCCACCTCAACCCGAAATACAGTGTATGTGTAATAGCCCTGCCCCCCAAAAACCTGATAATAACGAGACGGAATCCAGAAAACCACCAAACACACCATAAATAGGGCGAACACGCATCTCGGATTCATTCGGGGGATTTGACCCGGATTTGGGCCGTGACGTCTGCACAAAACACAGTTTCTATGATGAGTAGGATTCAAATGCAGTCCAAGATGGATACTAATTTGGTCTAATTAGATTTTTCCACCTGACTTTCAAGCTCCTGAAACTCAAAATCACTCCATTTGCGTAAACATTTCGTGAATCTTCATCTTTCTTAACTCTGAGGGTCGGATTTATGTTCATTAGTGATGCTGTAAGCACCTTAACGATGGAGCAGCTCAGCTTGTACAGCAGGTCATCTTCAAATCCTAAAGGTTGGCGTATTGATTCCCATCACACACTGTGCATATAAATGCCGTGGAACACCCAAGTTGCTTCCAACCAAACCTTGTTTAGACAATTTATGTTCATGTATTTGGAAGGGAGAAGACAAAAGTGAAAACCAACCAAATATGGTCACTCGGAAGGGGAGGAACTGAACGGAACACCAACAGACAATTTTATGGGAAGAGAATTCTTTAAATCTGAGTGGGCAAACACAGCAGACAGTGCCAACCATTGATAATGCAATTAACAGGCGCTCATGCTGTCGGCCGTCGTGACTAATCTTCAAATGTCACAGTGGCCACAGAGGAATCCGACCGCAGGATCCCCGTGGTAATCGTGTCGGCATCCGGATGGGCCTTCGTCGCGAACCGCCACTCAGAGGCTTTTTTTCACCAGACGAGACGTGTGGGAGAAAAAGCTCGACCTTGGAAACTTTACATTAAGCCCGCGGTGTTAGCGATCTCTCACCATTGTCCTCATGTGGGCAGAGGTTCTCACGCTCCCAACCGCGCTCACACACACACACACACACACACACACCCACACCTGTCTGTGCATGTTAAGAGTCCGGTCAGTCCGCCGAGAGGCTCCCGGGGTCGTGAGGTCACTCTGTGGACATGTGCATGCACCTTTTTTATCGACCGAACAGTTGTTGTGTCTGCTTTGTGTGAAATCTGTCAGAGAGCTTTCTGAATAAACCATCAGTCCAGACCTCGGTGTTTCATTTCGCTCAGCTGCTGCACCAAATTTCTTTTGGATGTACGGCCTGCAAAGGTTCTCAGGCCAAATATCTGCAAAAATATTCTGTGCTTCTGGCCGTCATGGGAGAGACCTCACGACGTCTCCACTTTCTTGTATTTTCCCGTCAGTGGTTGCCATGAGAAACTTGTTCAAGATATTATATTTTACTCAGGTGCAGATCCCTGGAGAAATTACTGAAGGGATTAGATCCACAACAGTCTTGAAAATCCTGCCTGGACATGCTTTAAAAAAAAAACCATAAATTGTATTCAAGAGATTATTTCAGCTCATTGATTTTGGTAGAGTAGATGAAAGTGCTAGGAAAAGTTCCACCTGGTTTTACACGACTGATTTCCCCTGACACAGAATTAATAATTGTCTGAATATGATCATAACACTCAGCTGGTTCTAAAATATTTAAATAATCTAACATTTCAGTCAAAGAAAACAGCAGTTTGTATCAAAAAAGAGACTTATTGGTAATTCAAGAGAAAGTAGTCACATAGGACAAACAGCAAAGGTCGTAAATAAACTAAAAGTCGTCTCTGAAATAAATGAATATCAAAACATCTGTTTCCTACATCTGTCCTCACAGCCCCACAAATTTATAGAAATACTGGCCAGCATTGCACTGCTGGAGGTAAAATTCCATCCCTAGTTTCTTTGAAAAGAAGATAACTGTCTCTGTTTACAATACTTGTGGACTGTGGACAGTGATGATCATATAATATCTCTAATGTTGAGTGAAGTTTGCTGTTTATTTCTAATTAAATAGCAGAAAAGTTTTCTATCATTCTTATTCCAGATTAAAAAAAATGTTTTTTTTGGCCAATCATAAGAACAAAACAAACAACAGGAGGTCACCAGGAGTCAAACTATTTCAAAGACTCAACCACTTTAGGTACTCCGAATGTGGCCAACCTGTGTAGTTGTCTCGTTTCAGGAGCTTGTATCATTGATCTTATTCTTAGTCTGCTAGTTTATCGATGAATAATTTAATGTCTAAAGCAGTAGATTTAATATATATTTCTTTATTTTTTTCTAAATATATGTTCATAACGTTTTGTTCCTTAGGAATGCAGTTTTAACTGAGAGACACCCAAAACCATCCAAGTTCAATAAAGATCATTCCAAAAAAACTTTTTTTTAAAAACCATCTTTAAATGTTTAAGTGGAGCATCAATCCAGTTTTTGTGATCATACATCCAAATCGTATGTAGTTGTGTTATGCAAGGTAGCCTATTAAGTAAGTCAATTACATATTTTATCTTATCATTTCAGAAATTTCAGTACCAGTATTGATGACTGGTTCTCTGTATCTAAGAAGGATCAATACATTGACTTGTATCCTCACTAAAAATCAGTTATTATAGATAAACTATATTATGTCTGGGAATATTTAGAGTGATCAGGTTTTAGGTTAATGTGGTATAAATAGTGAAATACCTGAGCAACAATCACAGGAACTAGACTATTGATGATTGGGTGATGGATAAGGCACCAGTGAGGGTGAGGATCTCATGTGGGGTCCGCACAGTGGTTAACACTCTTGTGTCACATTGAGAAAAATGTTAAAGGTTAAGGCAGGAAAGGTCATCTGTGGCATTTGGTCTCACTAATATTTCTCACTCTGATTCACAAATAATTGTGTTTGGGTGATTGCGGTACTCCAGGTCTTCTAATCCAACGTGCATTATGTATTTTCCTGTACTGATTCTGGCTCCGGGTCGATGCTAAGATGCAGTCGATGGCTACAACAAGGCCGTCAGCGGCTCTGACGTTTCTCGCACCGCGAGTTACTGAAAGGCTTACATTCTCTTGTACTGTTCCTGTAGTTTTTCATTGCCAAACCAGATCCCCACTTGAACAAACACAGACAAGAGTTGAACTTGAGACACCCCGTCTCATTATTCTTTCACCCTCTCCGGTCTCATGTACCGTCCTCCTCCTTCCCACTGAGGACCCTTATGCAACCCAATCAGAACACTATTTAGGGAAATGAAGTTAAATAAACTGTGATGTGAACCGAATCCAATTTGAGACTCTTATATAAGAATGAGGTTGCTTCATAGACGAATGGCTCTTGGAAGGGTCGCAGATTCCCAAGGTCTGTATTTATTTTCATTATCGACTGGAACAGCCTGCGAGTGTCGCGCACAATAAGTACAAGCAAGCAAAACCAAGAGAAATTCATCCAGACTCGTTTAACCTGAGAAGCGTCACTCCATAAATCCTCGCAGTTTAAAATATACACAGGAGTGATTGATTTTTCTTTTCTTTTCAACAAACAATGAATTAACAGTTTCCCGTGTTGATTAGCTGACGACGGAAAGCTCGTGGGCACTTGCTCACATCGGTTCACATTCTTGGACGTGGTTGCACAAGTGCACAGACGTGTTCAGACAGAACAAATACACCTTGAGGCGTCAACTCGTAGCCGTTCGAAGCGCTACGTGATTTTGGTTCAGGGTTTTTTTTTTTAACGTGAGGCTGTGACGCACAATTCTGTCAACATTTAGCACGCGCCACATTTTTGGCTCCAGGAACATACGCAGATCACTCTGAGGAAGTGGATTGATTGCAGCTGTAACATAGATTTAGCGAATGAAAGGGGATAAAATAAATTAGGGGCATTTATGTATCCACCCATATTTTCCTACATACTTTATCCTTTACTAGATCCCGTTATTGAGCTACAAAGCCAGACAGGTCACCAGTCCATGACAAGGCTTTATATGGTGTCTATAATAAAAGGTCTTGCTCAGTCAAATACAGTTGTGGATTAATTCAATCGGTTCATAGGTTTTGCAAAAGAGTGTTGGCCTGTAGGAAAGTAGCCTAAATCACTGTAAGTCCACCCATGCTGGGAAATAGCTGGGAACTGATGGTCGATAATGACTTCATGAGACTTTAATTTTATTCCAGGAAAATGAAGACTGAGAAGCTTCTTTCAGTCCCAAGTGTGTCTGTGGAGATTCATGAAGAGCTCCTATCAACTCAGTGAAGCAGTGAAAAAGTTTATTAAAGTCATACGTCATCGTACGGCCTTTGATTAAAGAAGTATTTTACATTATCTCAATATCTTACACATTACATTAGAAAATGGACTACATAAAACCAACCAGATCTGCCCAGAATTCTGAAAATACAAACCCAATAACTTCATATCTAAAGCACATATACAGGTATGACTCATTTGATGTAATTGTGGGTCGAGCCCAATGAGGAAGTTGGTTTAGGTTTATCTGTGGAACAAAACCAGGATTAGTAATGAGAATAAATGCCTCAGTATGGGTCAATCATACCATCAAAAGACCATATTTACAATGTGGTTTAAGGTGACCAAGATCCTAAGAGTTCATCAAAAGTCTTTCTTCAGTTCTGCCTATCACCTGGTAGCGGTGTGCCAACAAGGAAGAATATATGGGCAAATACTAAGTACACGCTACCCTAGAATTCTGTACCCCAGAATAAAGTGCATAGTTGTATTCAGGATGAGCGTGACTAGTTTGCAAAATGATTAAAGGAATTATGCCTGCTGCTTCTAACTATGCTCAAGCTGGGTTGCGGTCATTTACCCAGAGACGCTGCGATCCTGAATGAACGAGAGTGAGCCCTCAAAATGTGCTTTCACACAACCTTATTAAAGTAAAAGGCGTCAGGAAGTTAATGAAAAACATTTAAACCACATAACATTTCAAGTGAAAATGTATCGTTTTTGCATTTCTGTTTGAAAAATGACAATGTTTTGAAAACAATGTTTTCATATTGGGCCACTAGTGGGTGCTGTTGTTTGTTTTTGGAATGAAATCACACATACATAAAACAAACTATAAACATTAACTATAGTGAGTCCAGGGACATTCGTAAGGACAGACGACAAAGTTGCGTTGTCATTCCGGGTGACTGTCAACTATAAAACTACCAAGTCCTTAGAGAATATGGGCTGGGAGGCGGCCATTTTTTTTATTGTACATCTACGGAGCATGTGCAGAACAACTATCCACTATGGCTGTGTTGCACATGCACAGGAGCCGCATTTCTGCCGTCTACATAGAGACAGAGCCCGATCGTTTTAAAAAAGTTGCGTTTTGTCCCCCGTTTCCTTGGCGACAGAGTCCGAGGGTTTTTTAACAATTTTTTTTTATTAAGTTCCACCTTGGGAGTCGTTTTCAATAAGCTGCATTTTCAGTGGCCCTGAGCACCGTTGTCGTGTAACCAAAGGTTTTCACTGAACAGGCCTTAAACTCACTGATTGTGGTCAAGCTGTTTCACGTCCATGTTTTCTGAGTATGTTTCTCTTCCTAAATTAGTCCTTTGTGTGTGTTTGCGCTCTTGTAATGCTCTCAGATGGGAAATTGGCCGGAGCGTCGTTAAATTTAACTGTCAGTGTCATTACTTTAATGGTCACACTCACAGGAAGTTGTCAACACAAAATGAAAATACAAAACCTCCACTGTTCAGTTTCTCTGTTGCGCGATGATCGTCGCCTCAAAGGATGACCCTGTGTTTCGCACACTCAAAGTTTAGTTTTCACTCAGTGATTTTAAACGGTGTGGAACGTTCAACAAAATGAACCCGACTCGTAAAAGCAAACTGTCTCCAGCAGACGCGTCTGGGTGTCAGACGGGCAGTGTGTGGGGTGGAACGCACAGGTGCTCCTACAACAACAACAGGAAGTAGCTTATTGTAGTTTGGCTGCTCATTTGCCCCACTTATTAACACCATCCACAGCTGCAGCTGGGAGGAGGTACTTAAACATCGTGTCAAAACATCAAACAACCCCAGTGCTGTTATGAGGTAACTCTGCATGATCATCCTAATTAAATGGACTCCCATTATACTTGCTGACCAAGGCCATCACAGGGATTCACTTTAAAGAGAAAGGAAAAAAAATACTTTCTAATTATAGAAAACAATTATTAAAAAAAAAAAAAAAAAGTATTTTAAACGTGTGACATTTTGCATTACATTAACCAGATGACAAACGGGCTCTTTTGGGCTTGTTAAAGCTGCGAGAGTGGAGGGATAAACTTGTGGCTTTGAGAGGATCCAAAGCAACCAAATGAGCGTGAGTCATGTCTGCTAGTGTGTCGTAAAACAGGTGAAGTATTCTGCTCTTGTTTCCAGACTGTGTGTGGTAGGGATGAACTTGTGGCTTAGAGTGGAGATAACGGTGCCAGAGCATTACAGGAACGAGTCACGCCTCGCACGTTCGTGGAGGTTTTGCACTTTCTGTATGTCGGATTTGCGTGAGATTTAAGGGGTAATTTGTAAATTTGACCATAAAAGTCACGCTTGGAAATGTGTGCTGTAAGTTTGTATTATACATGCAACCAAAATGTGTATGTTGGAAGATTTACAGATGAAACGTGCAATGTGTTTGAGCGTGCAATTTAGCATGCTTCACATGGGATGTTAGTAAATCAGTCCCTGTGTGTGGTGGAGATGAACTAGTGGCTTTAAATTGACATAATCGATATCAGTTGATGACTTGAAGTCAAAAACCATAAGGAGGTCAGCAATGATATTGAGATTCCGTTAGAAGACAATGACTTTGTGTGATCGAGTCAAGTCATGCCTGCATGTGTGGTGTAAACGATGGAGATATGGGTGACTCTCATGAAGCTTTAATGTGCAAGTCTGAGTCATTTTTTTCCCCCCAAAATGTAATAATACATTGAATCAGGGCAGTGGCGTCCGAGAGGTTATTGAGGTGGACTTGAATCCGACATCTAACGTGTCTCCACTGTGTGTCCCTGAGCAAGAAGGCGTTGTGGGCCAAACTCAATGAAAAAACCATTTCTGGGAGGCAGCCGCCTCACAACATCATGAGATTCTGCCCTCTGTATCCTCAGTCTGGTATCAGGTAACGTCATATTCGGTTGTATATGAGGAGGATGTGAATGTCGAGGTAAAATCGCAGTGTCAGTGCATAAATGGGAAGTTGTGTGTACTTTTCGTCATTTACATTACAGAATGGTACGCTCCTCTTTAAGATGAAGTCCAACACAAAAGATGCACATGGGATATTCTGACAGACTATAGTAAAGTGCACTTCCGTGTCCTGTAGAGCACATGTCATGCATTATGAATCGATGTGTTTTCGACGTTGCAAATGAGCTGTTGCATCCCCCCCCCCCCCCCCCACCCCCAGGAGAACCTGCAGCTCAGATTTAGTGCTCCCTCCTGAGGGCCGCTGAAATTAACGTCCAAAAATGCTTCGTAGTGATCTGAGGAAGTACGTTACATTAGACTCCTGGCTAATGCCGAGACAGAAAAGTCACAGACGATGTGAAACTGAAAGAGTTACGACGTAGAACTAATAGGTTGTGTCCAACTTTAAAAATCGTGGGGGAAAACAAATGAGAAGGTTTATCGGTGTGGGACGTTCTCTTTGTGCCTGTGTTTCAGAACGAGCTATGGCTGCTCTTGGCTCGGCGCTTGGCCGGATCGCCTCGCGGTGTCAGTCTAAACATTGACATTGGCGACGCGGCGAGTGGCTGGAACAGATTGGAGAAGGAGATTAGCCTTTTCCCAAAGACCGACTAAACTACTTCCCATTTGCCTCGCCGACAAATGACGCGGGACAGAAAAGAGCAGGAGGGGGAGAAGGATGGTAGTAAGAAGAGGCGTGAGCTTCATGCACATCTCCGTCGACACCCCATTTTGGCCTCTGTGCGAGCCGTTCAATAATCCTGCCCTCTTTATAATAAGACCTGGTTCCCAAAACAAACGTAGCAGAGTGACCCTCGTCCTCACCGCTGGTCTTTCCTCCCTGCTATTACTGTTATCTTTGTATATAAATACCAAGGCGTATTAATGTGCGACTCTGATCTATAACGCAGGAGTAGCTCAGCAGGAGCATTAAGAGATGAGGCCGTGTTTATCTGTTATGTAAGCATGACGAAGCCCCAGGAGACCCTCGTGGTCCACAGGACAAAAACATCCATCACCCCCCGTCCCGTCCCGTCCCGTCCCCCACCCCCACCCCCCATCGCCGACGCCCCTCCCTCACCCGCTGCACTCTTCCTGTAGCTGAGCTAAGCACTGATATGTGCCCGGCCTCGTCCCGCTGCCCCCGACCTTTTTGCCCAAACCGTGCGGATAAGGAAGTGTCGGTGGGAACCGGTTGGGTCAGGTCAGGTCTCCAGGCCTCGGAGTCCTGCATACGGACCGCCCGCCATCTCTCCCCATGTATCGAGAACCTCCACATGTGTTTCCTGTTGTTTTTCAGGCGAGCGGCGCAGCACAGGCCCACCGCACCAGAGCAGGTTTTTTTTTTCTTCCTCAGGCTTTGTTTGGCCTGGCCTCTGGGAATGGCTGACATTTAGGTGTGTGTGACAAAGTACAACCTGCTGTGTGTCACAGCCAGTACAGTAGAAACTCAAACTCTGCTTTCTCTTTCGTCTACACATCCAATCTGATTGCTTTTAGATTTATAACCGGTTATAAGATTACAGCTACAACAGAGATGGAGAAAAATTCAGGCAAATGTGCTGATGTGTACTATTTTGCTTGATTCTATATATTTGTTACTCCTATAACTGTTGGCATGGTCATATGATCTTGGCTTAATCTCAAAATTGATCATCAATATTGGCAGAAAGGTTAATCTATCTTTTAAAAAAAACCAATCGATATTGATTTTGAAATCACATGTCACAGCATCTTAACGCCATACCGCCTTAACTCCCTCCACGTTTGAAGCACAATAAGTGTGTGTTGGACTGTTCAGGATTCTCAATAGTGTATCATGGACGATTGAGAAGAAAGAAACTACCTCAGAGTCCAAAGTAACGCCACAAACAGTCCCTCATGCTCTGCCCATTAGTCCTCCATTGTCATGAGCTCCCATCGCCATTGAACGGTAAAGTCACTGTAGAACAGCCAGGAGGATGAGATGCATGATACAGAGTCCCCGGGGAACGGGTAGAAATCAAGCACCAAAAGCCTGTAATTTGACACCTGGGTGTAACGTAAAATGTATTGTGACCACAACAATTCGACATTTAACCCTTCATAGGTCATTCATTGTCATACCGCACGCAACAATGTCACCTCAGGACATGTTAATACTTTAAACTCAGTATAAATCACCACGTTTTCCAAATTCAACATGATAATATACAATGAAAAAGCATCATATGACTTTATATGATCTTACTTAATATATATTTAAAACATTTTTTATAACAAGTTATTTATCTTGGCTGATTTTCCCATTGGATTATTAGTAAAAAGTTGTGAATGTGTTATTGAGAACCAGTGTCAGTACTCTAAATATGATTTTTTTCTGTAAAAGCCTTTCTCAAACACAACTCTTCGTAGTTTAATTCAGATATTTGCAAGTTAAAGGCATCAATCACACAAACTGGTCGGAAAAAAAAGCTTTACGAGAGCAAATAAATCAAAATATACTAAAAGAAGCACCAAACTCAATGTTTATCATTTTTATCATGGATCATCTGTTTGGC
>NC_137642.1:24299138-24379138 GCF_963383615.2 Lipophrys pholis
ACTTCATTGCACTCAAATTGCACTGAAAACAACACCGCTCTGTTGGATGAAAGAAAACACAGGAAGTTCATGTACAAGCCATCAAATGATAGACATCGACGATTATTCGCAATAGTTATAACAATAAAGTTGAGTCCCCGGGAGCCTAAACATTAGGGAAAAATACAGTCTTCAAATAGCTTGGCCCAGGAGTGTCAAGCATGAGGCCCGCGGACCAAAACAAAAAACCTTAAAGAAAACATTTACTCTGTCATTTCATTCAAATTAACAGTAATTTCCTTATCAATGAGGTTGTCGCAGATCAAGGCAATCCCAAAAGCAGACTCCAGCACAAAAGTTCAAGTTTACACGGAGTTGATTTAAGTTCGCACTGAAGCAGAGGTGTCCTGAGGAAAGAGTCCAAGAAACAAGCAAAAGTCCAAAAACTAAAGAAATCGAAGCGCAGAAGGAAACAAGGGAATCATGAATGACGCTGGGATGTCTCGTCGCAAAGGAACAAAGACGATCTGAGACCAGAGGGACGGGGCTACAAACACACCTGAGGATGGACAAAGCGCAGGTGACACACATTGAGACAATCAGACGCACAGAGGGAAGTCGACAGGAGTGCAGAGACGCCACAAGTGAGTGTGAAGATAAAACGGGAAGGACGAAAACGGGCACGAAAGACTCCACAGAGACACAGACAGACGTTGCATTAGCATCAAGGCCACACAGTGAGGGCGAGTCGTGAAACCACTTCTGCCTAAAAGGAAGACATTTCACTGTGCTTGGTCCCAGGATAAGAAATAGCATTTGGTGGAAATTGCGCTCTGTATTCTCTAATTTTGCCAACTTGTGCAGCAACATGGTGAAATAAGAGTTTCCAGTACAGTCTTAATGCACTTTACATGATCTGTGCCATCTGTCCATCAGTGGTGACAGCTGTCCTACGATGTATTTGCACACCATTGGTAGAAACTCAGGGTTCATTGTCTTGCTCAAGGGCACTTTGACAAATGGACAGAGCAAAAAAAAAAAAAAAAAAGGGAGTGTGTGAACCCCAAATCTCGCTAATGGAAACCAAACCGCTCCACCAAGTGAGCCACAACTGTCTCACAGCACATCATTACACGAAGTAACTAGGTTTGGACGATCTCTGTCCGATCCAAAACCACATGAAACCACAGAGTGACATCAATCATAAGGAGACAAGCAAATTGACCCTGACGTGATTTGGACACGCACACTTCTGATCTGGAGCCAGACGTACTGCCAGTGAGTCCCACTGAAGCTCCTCCGTCCACACAATGGCCACTCATGGTTTACGGCTAAAATCCACACAACGCTCCAATCAGGCAACTTTCCCATTACGACTCATTTGTAAGAGTCCAAACTCCAATGTATACCAAACCTAAAGAAATAGTCACCCAAACATTAAGGTGGAGAAGCTTTTAACCCTGCAGGAGCAATGAAGCTCGAACAATTATTCAAAGCTGTGTTTCAGTGTTGAGGATGAAACCTTCAAAGGGTGAAGTCTAAGCTGACTGTACTTACAATAAACATTAAAACCATTATTTGCTTCATTAACTTGAAAATCTGCAGATTTATTATACAGAGCCTATGCATAATCCCAACTATCTATCATTTGCCCTAGAGACAAAAAAAATCAAGGGTTTAGACTGTCTTGATGTAATGTTTCCTTTTAGATTTTTTGACAGTCATGACAATAAAAAGGAAATTTGGGGTGTAAAAACAGTAGTTATTTTATTTAAACACATGATATTAGAATAAAATCTACTGTATTGTTGCTTAAAAATCATGTGCACATCAAAGGTTTTCATCATTAGCTTTGTGTTGCAGGTTGAGGAGGCAAAAGTACCGGATTACCTTTGAATGAATACAATACTTCAGTTTTAATGTTTTGAACTTAGGTGGTGCAACAGAAATTCTTCATGTACATATCACATGGTCATATTTGTGCCTACTTATTAATGATGGATGCTTTACACAAATGTACAAAAGCAACACTTCAACACAATAATTGGCTATTGCATCGCCTTCATTTTATCGAGAGTCCTTATTGTCTGATTTGCTGTTCCAGCAAGTCCTCTCTCCTTCATGTTTGGAAGGTATCCAGCTCTGTTTTTTCACTAGTGGTTCTCACTGCAAAAATATCTAGCTTGACAGAGGAGAAAGAACAGGAATGTTCCCCATAAGATAAAACTGTATGGAGCAGAAAGAGCGAGGGAGTCATCAGAAGAGTCCAAGGCTTCGTGGCTTGAGGCACAAGACGAAAAGACTTGGCCGTATCGTCCAGCATAATGAGTCAGCCCCAAAACCACCACTATCATCGCAGAGCTATCGCTCCCATCACTGAGCACGGCTCCTCCACATATACACTCACACCAGAACACAAGCTCTCCTCCAGTGGAAACTCCCTTGTCATAACTCCTGTTATGATAAATAGATGTTATGTCCAACATTTCCATAGCGATGTTTGCAAACACCAGCGGGCAGACGGCAGATCCGCACTTGCTGCATTGAAACTTGAGCGAATAACAGGTGATTTGACTGTTTCGCTTTAGTTGCTCCGTTCTGGGGATGAGGTGGTGACGACACGACAGGCCCGGTTAATTCAGATCCTGCTTAAAATGTGCTGAAATCCTCTCAAAAATATATTGTGCTTTCAGTTTGTACGTGTTAAGTGAGCGATCGACTCAGGCCCATTTTTAAGTGGAAACGTGAACATTTTTGTAGCTTTCACGACAATGGCGCTCAGAGCCAGTGAAAACTCTACTTTTGAAAATAACTCCCAAGGGGGAACTTTTCGGAAATACTAAAACTCTGTGGAAATGTGGGAATATGTATGGCCTCCACCTCCGTGGAAACAGGGTAAAGCGCTGTTACTGTGCATGTGCACCACGACTGTAGTAAATAGTTCTTCTGCACATGCTCAGTAGATGCACAATGGCGGCGTGTGTCATGATTCTCAGTCCTTATTCTCCTGGGACTTTGTAGTTTTGTCGTTGACAGTCACTGTAATAACAATCCAACTTTGTTGTCGGTCTGTACAATTGCCTGTTTGTTCACCGTTGTTAATGTTTATAGCGTCCTTTTTCTCTGAATGCATCTGTGTGGCCCGATATGCTAACTACACCGTTTTCAGTGTTTCTGCCATTTCCGTGTAAACGGACATAGTTTTCACAATGTTGCCGTGTAAACCGGAAACTTTTCAATTTCAATATCACTCGAAACATTGTGGTGTTGATGGGGTCTAAGAATAACACCATGAGTGTAATCACCTGCAAACATGAGTATTCAATTGAGGGTTTTAAATAAGTTAGCCCCTGTTGGAAAACAATGGTCTGCTGGGAATGGTAATATTTCCACATTTGTTTTGTAGTGATCATCATGGAGTGACTGGACGGAGCGCTGAGGCCCCACGAGAGCTTTGGAAAAAATAAAAACATTGTAAGTCTGACGAACGGCACAGACAACTCAGATTATCTTATATTCAACTTCACAAATTAGTCGTGGGGAGGCAGATGGACACAACTTGAGCAGACGGTCCATGTTGTCCTTTTCAAATGTGTTAAAAACAGATAATATCAGACACAAACTGTTATTGTGTGTCTGTCTGGTGTCATTCTCAGTGGATCAAGTTCCACATGCGCTTTTCCTCCAATCTTCCCTCCAATGGAAGTTTGTATTAAAACCCCCTTTGCAGCCACATCTGGGCTGCTGTTATCTCCGCTCTGGGGAGTCATGTACCGTCCTGATCGACGTGCTTCCCAGCTATCTGTGTTCCACCACACATTTTCCTCATTCTCAAAGGGAACCAAATGGCGGGACACACGCCACACATGTGCGCGTAGTTGCATGTTTCCAGGGTACAGGTCAAGCTGTTTAGCACAGATCATTGGCATTTTCTGTGAGATTAAGAGCATAATCGCAGTCTCGAGGGGGACCTGTTACAGTCAGTCTAGACTGGAAGGCCACAGGTTGTTCATTGTTGCAGCTGAATAAGAACATTGAACAGCTGGGGCAAACCATTATTTTTAGAGAGCAATTTAGCTGCTCATATTACGAGGAAAAGGCCTGTGAGGTGTGCATTCATTCATTATACTGAGCACTTTCTAGTGATTTCATTCCGTGAATGTTTTCATTAACTCACAGCTGTACCACCTGCTTAATAAATATTGTATTTGCTATTCACACGCTCGGCATTTATGACATTTTTACATGTCGTACTGGTTTTCATTCATTGAAATACTGACGTCTTTAACAAATTCTTGCACTTATTTAGGATTTTATGGGTTTTTACTGTAAGTTATAACACAATAAATGGTTGCAGAATGTCTGCCCGACAGGCTACAACACTTTGACACACAACACACAATATTTTTGGCACTTGTTAAAAACTAATCTCAGGACTAGAATTTACATGCAGGGTATTATGTTTTTTTTGCTTTCATCTAGTAAATAACTCCAGCAAAACAACTTAAATCTTGTTCAGGCATAGCTAGTCTTTGGAAATGCGTCATAAACTCTGATAAAAGTTGACAAACGTGTCCTTCAAACTTCACTTGCAAACGTGTTTTCTCACTGAAGCAATAACTGACAGGGTTTTTTTAACCTTTCATGAGAAATGACACTGTCATAAATCTGCCTGAGAAGAACTGATGTGAGCTGATAGTGATGTGGAACCACGGTGGTTAACAAATCAGACAAAGGTTTACATCCAACTTTTGATTTCTTTCAACCCAAACCGCAACACGGTAGTTACGATGCCAAACCAATGGTTTTTGGGGTTTTTTCAGCAGTTTGGGTGTCTCCACCTGACCGCATGAAATACTCCGATAACATTTAAGTTTTACCCATCTGTGCCTCTTTATTTGTGACAGAGATGGCTCTTTCCTATGAATCCCAGCATTGAAAACCATCGTCAAGCTTCTGAACCCTCAGAAAATATCAGGAGAAGTTTCTACACTGCGACAGGAGAAGAACTCATCTGTTGTTATTGGAGAACCATGAAATAAATCATGAAAGGTCGGTGTACTGCTTACTGCAGCCATGATCATACAAATACAAAAAAATGGTAGTTTACAAAAATGTATTAAATTAAGTCACCAAATTCTCCTGATTTAGCCCCAACCCCAAACATTTAAGATGAGGTAACATATATGGCAGTAGATTAATAAATTCTCTCAGAAAACACTGGAGTCCACTGCTCCTACCATGTTTACAGTCGAATTGAACAATTGGGATGTCTGATCGCTCTCTAATAGTTTTTGGAGCTTGAAAGCAGAATCACAAATATTGCCAGAGTTTTAAAGAACTGAAGAAGAACAAAGAGCCGTGAAACTAATGGCCGTTCCTCCGCAGAAAGAAGACACGGAGATAGCTGTGGAAATTAGTTCAAGATGCTTGAAACAACCCGCCTGCCAAGAACCTTGAAGAACGGTGAGCGGGTATACCTGTCTGGTAGGCAAACGACACTCATGCTTTTCTCTTGCCTACACTCACAATACTTACTGTTGAATAAAAAGCAGTTGTGGGTTTTAAGGCATCCCTGCCTAAAGGTTTGCACCATACTTCATTCCGAGAGTGAAATTGTGTGGTAAAGCGGGAGCAGATAAATGAGGCGGTGGAAAACGGAGAACTCAGCACTTGTATTAAACCTGCTGGTTGCATGTTTTTGCTGAAGCTGGAGCGTATAGGAGCGGGAGTGGTGGCTGGAGCATGGCCTCAGCTGTGCTACACTAATGTAAGAAGAATGCACCTTTAACCACTTTCTCAGCCTTGCACACATGGATTTATGACCTTTGTTTCTATGTATACCCTCTTTACAACCATGCGCCTTGAATGTTAGATATGTGTTTGCCGCAATAAACCAAGGAAACCTCAAGAAATCCATTTATTTCCAATGACAGGCTAAACTTTTGGCCGGGCAACGCTAACCACCGTCACCTTGTTTCTTCATTCGGTGGGTTTGAGAATTTGGCCGCGGCTCAACTTTTGAGCGACGCCTCTCGTCACCGGCCATAGCTGGAATAGCTGATGTCCCTCCCACCGCCGCCGCACCATGTGCGCTACAAATGGCAGCAAGCATTGCCACAGTTGATATGTCAAGCCGGAGCAACAGCGCCGAGACATTCGAGGTGAAGGTAAACAGGCGTGGGGCTCTATATACATCCACAGAGGAAAGCACACATGCACTCGGAGGCACACGGGCCGCTCGCATTCCACCAGCATGAAAGTGCTTTCATGTTTACAGCAGAACAAACAGAGGAGGGCTTCACCTCCTGTGTTTATCTGTAATACGCTTGTTTCCATGACTGCCTTCCCTCCGAGCAGCGAGAAACAAAACATTTGCTCGGAAGGATTAGAGGCGGACAAGCTGCAAGCGCCGGAGTAAAATCGAGACGCATTACTTTTATAATTAGTAATAGTCGTGTGTCTGCAAATTGTCTCACGATTGCAGATTATGTCTCAATTGGGATCAAGTGTTTAATTGCGGTAAGTGCCGACAACTATGGACACGTTGTCTTGATAAAGGATGATTCTGTTTTATGAATTGGTGAGAACTCCTCCCTCACTGTGTGAAGACTTTGGTATTGATTCCCCCCCAACCCCCCCCCCCCCCCCCCCCCCCCACCCCCTCCCGCCCCAATATGAAATTGGTAGCAAGTTTTGCTTGCACACCTTGGCTTAGGCAAATGCAATTAATGTCGTCTTTCCGTCTGAACGTGAGATTGGTGATGTGTCGTGTAAAGTTCTTCTTGCACATTGTTGACCTCAACCAGGTCTGAAGTTGAAAACCTTTTCTACCAGAGGTAAGAGGAGAGAGTCACAGTGCAATGCTCGGGTTTCGAACAGAGATTTTCCTCTATAATTAGTCCTTTGGACAGGTAGTCACGAAAAACCAAAGACCGTGAAAAAGTGGTGACTGAGCTTTAATGTAAAACATTCTGCCACTTACCAATGTCTTGTATTTTCTTGACGTCCTTCTCTGTTTTTTGATGGATAGGCGCTACCTGGGGGCCCCATTTGGAATATTCACAACCTGTCTAAGGGGGTTGCACATTGTGTTGTTGATAAAGTTAATATAGACCAAATGTCAGTCATCTCTGGAACCCCCCCCACACACACACACACACACACCATCCCCCATATAGCTTCTACACGACAAGTAGAGGGGCCCATTTCACTAATTCCCAACATATTATTGTTCTGGAAAGTGTTTTAAGTAAATTGTTTCCATCGTATTGTCGTTAATATGGACCAATGTTGTCCCTCTTTGGAGACCCCCTGTCAGCACTCCCTCTGTGTCCTTGTAAAGTCTCTGATTCTTACCTGTTTTGTCTTTTCCTGTTTTGCTTGGCCTTTTTTGAACTTCACAGTAAACTCTTTATGTATGAGTCTGCTTTTGGGTTCGCCCCTGATTCGTGACACATCCATCCAGCTTGGGGCCCTGGGCAATTCCCTACTGGGTTAACCTGTCTTGATGCTCCTGCTCTCGCTATCCAAAGACATTCTTGTTTGGTATATTGGGGATTATAAATTTTCATTTTGAGTGAAGACCTTCCCAGTATGTACAATGCCTTTTCCCCAATTTTATCAAGTAGCTCCAGCTGCCTCTGGCTGCAAACAGGATTGAAGGTTGTGAAGAAGATGGACGGACTGACCCGTAGTAAAGTGTAAATTATGACATTTGAACAACTAATACTATAGGAGACCTATTCATTATGGGAAGTACCAATAGTTTCATATGGATCCTCACAATGTTCCAGCAACTGGTGCCAACAAACAATGAACAAAGTAAACTGTTGATTTATCACGGTTGGACTTTGGTTTCATGTAAACAAGTTGACAGCTTAGTGTGTTGAGGTGCCGCTTGACTTATTATCAGGAATCTACCACAATCGAAAGCAGAGCTCACAGCATCAAACTACAACAGTAAAAAAAATAAACAAAAACAAAACAACTGGTCAACTTCTGGAGCCAAACGTTTTTACTCACGAGTTAATGGAATCCTAAATGAAGTCAAATGAAGAAGCAAACATTTGTTTCAAATTTGTCACGTGGCCACAATCCAAACATTCCAAATAACGCAAGTTTAGCTTTTTACACCAACCTGGTCTAATTCTCTTGGAAATAAAATCAAAGATTTGACGTTATTGACTGAGGTTTTGGCTGGATGGTGTTATTTTGATCGTTGAACCAGCCACGATGACAAAGAGACGGTGATGAATAATTGCCTCCTCCCACTCAGCCGGCACCATTTGCCCTTGAGCAAGGCAGGAAGCAGGTATCAGCAGCCAGCCATCTCCTGACAGCTCCCAGGCCTGAAAGGTACTGAATATGAAACAGACTGTTGCTCCTGGAAAAGGGAAAGCATTCTCAGTTGCCTCTCCTGGATGACTGTATACTCCACTGTGAGCATACTCATGGATTTGTAAGACGGTCCCACATTCCAATAAACCTCAGTGTCTTGTTGTATTGTCATAAACCAAAATCTAGGTAATGTAATAAGTCCAAATTGGCAGAGGGGTCTGGGAAAGTACAGTCCTCTGCTCTGTGTTGGTTTGTAGTCAGTGGATGTGGTCGGTGGGGATGGCGGGCAGAATATGTATGACTTTCTGTGTGTTTGTGTGTGCGTACAGTACTTGTGTGTCGAGTTGAGGGTCTCGCCAACTCTCGCCTCGCTCCATTTGCGATCGAACCCCAGCTGAAATAAAAAACACATGGGAGCTGTTTTGAAGCTCCCTCATTGCTGCTTAGAAAAGCTAAATTTCCCCCCACGACTTCTCACTGTCTCTCCTCAGCCGTCCGCCCATCCCTCATCCCCAGCTTTTTGTGCTTGGAACCGCTCGCCCGGAACAGGCAACACCAATCGACCTCAAAATTTCCATTTGGAGAAGAAATGACAAACCAAAATAAACAGGGGACAAGGGAGAAGCAAAAAAAAAAGAGAAGAAAGAAGCGAAACAAGGTTTGCGTGCGCGGCACTGATGGAAGGGCAAATACTGTGCCCACTCTGTTATGGTTGGCGGACCTTGAAGTGCCTGATCAGTCGAAGCAGAATGGGGGGGGGGTAAGAAAAACAGCGAAGTGGAGCGACAGGCTGCCATACGGTGCGGTCACCAGCCGATGTATGTTTGAACCATGGCAGAAATTTCACGTGGTTGTGATTTTCATATTAAAGTAATAGGGGGTCTATCAGTGTCTAAGATGTAGTGATGGGAGGCCTGAGCACCAGCTGCCATGTGTGTGTGTGTGTGTTTGTGGGAATGTACATTTACAGTACTATTGAAGCTCGTATGTGTTTCGAGAGATCTAGTGTAATTCACCTCATAATAGCACCTAATAATGGCACTTGAGAAATGCCACAGTAAATGGGTACAGTGAATAGTGTGAAGAGAAAAATACAGAGTCCTTGAGTACCGTTCTCAATTTCACCGTTACAGGAAAGTAATTCAGAAGATTTCATCGCATTTAAGGCTCAGACTTGAAATGTGAGTACTAATGTGTACAAATAAATGCAATCTTTTGGATTAAAAACACTGGTAGGGTTCACTTAGTGTCAACTTGTACTTCACTGTACAATTTTCCCTCAATATAACAGAGATTTATATATATATGTGTGAATGTGATCTATTGATTCAGTTCCTTTTCAGTTCAGTGCCTTTAGGAACATGGAATATCATACATGCATACATTTCTTTTCCTAGACGCACCCAAATATTTATTTGTCTATCAAAATTAAGAGGGGTCAGTTAATTTTTCTGAAGAAAAGTAGAACATTTGTGAACTTTGTCCACAGAAATAAAGAAAGAGTCAGCCAATGTTAACATAACTAACATAACTTTCTAAAGAACCCTTTCTGTTTCAAAAGTTTTAAATACCTCAATAACTTTTGTTTATTTTTTAACAGGTAATGTACAGTTTGTGCATTTTTCTAACTATAGCAGTAAAATCTGAACATAATCAATGTCACATTCACTTCTCGGTTTGCAACATCCACTCAAACATGCAAAACATAACCTGCAATTGCAAAGAACATCATGACGCACAACATTTCATGGTTGATTATAAAAAAACGGACAAACTGTACTTCTTTAAAAAAAAAGATGTACGAGGAATGGGCACGCAAATAAAAAGACAAAAAGTTTTTGAACACTTAAACAAACTACAGGCAGACATTGTCTTGTTACAAGAGACACACACACCTACAACAGGACATCACAAATTGATATCACCACAATTCCCTCACACATACTCAGCTTGTTTTAACTCCAAGCAGAGAGGCGTAGCTATATTAATCAACAATAAAATACAATTCTCGTGTAAAGACACAATCACAGATCCAGAGGGAAGATTTATAATTATTCACATCTCTCTTCAGAACATAGAGATGTGTATCGCAAACATCTATGGCCCAAATGTTGATGACCCCTCCTTCTATCATAATTTCTTCACCACCCTCTCAACACACTCTGACAAAACACTGATAGTGGGAGGAGACCTCAACATCGCCTTCAATCAACAAGTAGACAGAGTTAGTAAAGCAGCAAACACCCGACACTGGGAATCTACAGACATAGTCCAGCAGTACATGAGTGACTATGGGCTTTGCGACGCCTGGCGCACCTCTCATCCCACTCTTAAAGAGTACACCTTCTACTCAGCAGTGCACCAATCTTATTCGCGCTTAGATTACTTTCTGGTGAGTAAATCAGTGATTAAAGACATCTTGGACACACGGATTCACCCCATTACTCTCAGTGACCATGCACCTGTCACTATGACAGTTACTAATAGAACAATCACCCCTCCTATTAGACAGTGGAGATTTAACACGTCACTGCTTAAGGATCCAGATTTCCTCACATTCTTTAAAAAACAATGGACAATCTTTTTAGAAACAAATGACCTGCCTGGTGTCTCTCCCTGCGTCCTCTGGGAGACGGCTAAAGTTGTCATGAGAGGTAAAATCATTTCTTACTCCTCATACAAGACCAAAAGAGAAAAAAAAAAGGAGAAAGAACTGGAAGATAAAATCAAAACCATGGAAACAGCTCATGCTGCCTGCAAAGACGACAGCCTATTAATGGAACTAAGAAAATTTAAAACAGAGTTGAACAAAATAATTGAACATAAAACACAATTTCAACTGCAGAGACTACGCTGGGAGAACTTTGAACATGGTAATAAATCCAGCAAACTTTTAGCCAATCAGTTAAAACAAAATAAAGAAAAATGTACAATCCCCTCAGTCCAAACTCAAAATGGTAAAATCACTTTTAACCCACAAGAAATAAACAATACTTTCAGAGAATTCTACAAAAAACTTTACTCTTCACAAATTGATCCTTCACAATCTGAAATAGAGAGCTTTCTGAGCACAGTCAACCTCCCAAAATTAAAAGAAGAACAGATCCAAGGTCTAGAAGCTTCCATCTCAGTAGAAGAACTGCAGGAAGCTCTCCAGCACATGCCTGATGGTAAAGCTCCAGGACCTGATGGATACCCCACTGAATTTTACAAAGAATTATGGTCTTTACTCTCACCTATTTTTTTCAGAATAATTGAGGAAATTAAAGAATCTTCAACTCTCCCCCAACATATGAACTGTGCAAATATCAGTCTTCTTCTAAAACCGGATAAAGATCCCACACTACCATCTAGCTATCGGCCGATATCACTAATCAATGTAGATCTTAAAATAATTAGTAAAACATTAGCAAGCAGACTGGAAAAAATCACACCCCACATCATACACCCAGATCAAACTGGGTTTATTAAAGGACGACACTCCACTAATAATACACGTAGATTAATTAATCTTATAGACCACTGCCACCACAATAAACAAAAAGCCATTATCACCTCCTTAGATGCAGAAAAAGCCTTTGATAGGGTAAATTGGAAATTTCTACTTGCTACACTACGGAAATTTGGATTTAGAGAATATTACCTTTCCTGGATAAAAATACTGTATACCTCACCCAGTGCCTGTGTTAAAACCAATGACCAAATGTCCTCAAGGTTCAATCTTGAGAGAGGCACCCGACAGGGGTGTCCACTCTCACCATCTCTCTTTGCAATTTTCATCGAACCACTAGCAGCAGCCATCAGACAGAATAATAACATAAAAGGAATACGAACAGCAAATATAACACATAAAATATGTCTCTATGCGGATGATGTGCTAATTTTCCTGCAAAACGCACAGACCTCTCTTCCAGAAACAATAGGGTTGATAGACAGATTCTCCTCAATCTCAGAATATTCTATAAATTGGAACAAATCAGTAGTCTTGCCTATCAACTCTACATTTCAGCAGACACCTAACACCCCACTAAAACCAGGGAACATCAAATATCTCGGCATTAACGTCTCAGCCAAACTCTCAGACTTGGTACACTTAAACTACACCCCCCTTATTAAAGCAATAGAGGAGGACCTCACTCGATGGAGGACACTCCCAATTTCACTTATGGGGAGAGTAGCAACAATCAAAATGATGATCTTGCCTAAAATTAACTACATCTTCTCAATGATCCCAGCAAAACCACCAAAAACCTGGTTTAACACTCTTGATTCTCATGTCTCAAAATTCTTATGGAAAAATAAACCATCACGTATAAGTTTAAAAACACTCCAGAACACCAAGGACCAAGGTGGTTTAGAACTCCCAAATTTTTATAATTATTATCTGGCCAATAAACTACTTTATGTTGTAAAATGGATCAATCAGAAACCCTTAGATGAAGGCTGGCTAGACGTTGAAAAAACATTCTGTGAAGATCTCCAAGTCAGAGATCTTCCCTTCTTCAGTCCTGTCATCAAAAAGCACAGCTGCTTCAAAAGCATCAATATAAACACGTCGCTGACAGCTTGGTGGGAATTTCTTAAAATAAATGGATCTACACTCATTCCCTGCAAACTCACACCCATCTGGAACAATCCCGACATCCTGCAAAGAAAAAAACCAATAAACTTCCCAAGATGGCAAAATAAAGGAATAAGACACTTAGAACAACTTATCTCCAATAACTCTTTTATTCCATTTAATGAGCTAATAGAAACATATGGTATCAGTCAAAACAACTATCTGGAATATCTTCAGCTTAAGTCAATAATACAAACTAAGTTCAAACTAGAACAGATTAACTTGAACTTACCTCAGACAGTGACAAACCTCCTGAAGATCTCAGCACCTAAACCTCTTTCTAAAATTATCTCAATCCTGTCAGGTTCAAATATCTCAATATCCCTTCCCACGTTCAAATGGGAAGAAGATCTCAACATCAACAGAGACCCAACGTTTTGGTCAGAAATCTGTACAAATACATTCAAAATGAGCAAAAACCCCAATATACAGCTCATACAATACAAGATCCTTCACAGAGTTCATTACACGGGACAAAGGATGTTCAAGATGGGGCTCACTCCCACTAACATATGTTCAAACTGCACAGGTGATCTCCCAGATACTTATCTACACGCACTTTGGCTGTGTACGCCAGTCCAAACCTTCTGGCAAAAGATTTGTGAAGATTTATCGTTATGCCTGGGCCACCCTATTCCAGTCTCACCTTCACTTTGCTTGTTAGGAGATCTCACAGAAATTAAAAGAGAAAAAAATGAGTCCTGCATGCTCCTGGTTTCCCTAAGCGTCGCAAAAAAGGCGATCCTCATGAACTGGAAATCCAAAAGTAATTTGAATATAAAGTTATTTAAAAACTTACTTCTAGACCACATCACATTGGAGAGAATGTCTGCTTGTAGGAAAAATCATTTGACAGAATTTGAGTCCACATGGTCCCCAATAATTAAATACACCATGTAGCCCTGTGGGGGGGGGGGGGTAGTGGCTCCACCCCGGGGCTCTGGGGACCGTCCGTGGCTGGGGCGTCGTGGCTTTGGTGGTTGGTGGCTCTGTGGGCTCGGGGGTGTCCTGGCATCTATGCTGGGGAGTTACGGCCTGGCCTGGGGAGTCCTGGGCGGGGATGTGGGGGGGGCTCTGCTCTGGGCCGGGGTCGGGCCCGCTGGGGTGGGATGGGGGGGCTGGGCGTCGGGCCCCGGCTGGGCTGTCGACTGGGGGGGGGTTGGGGGCGGGTTGTCCGGGCCCTGGGGGTGTGGGGCCTCCCCCTTCCCGGTGGGGGTGCCCGCTGCGGCGCTGGGGGTGGGTCCTCCCTCTGGCCCCCTCCCCCGGTGGGGCGGGTTGGCCCCTGCTGCCGCGCTCCGGGTCTGCCTCATTCCCGGATTGGGGGGAGCGGGGTACGGGGGGGGCTCCGGGTTCTGGATGGACGGTTAACTGAGAGTGACCTCCAGGGCCTGATAGGGGTGTGCGTGTGCGTGTGCGTGTGTGTGTGGGTTGGGGTGTGTGGGTTGGGGTGTGTGGGTTGGGGTGTGGGGCTGTGTGGAGTGGGCGAATGAGGGGGGGTGCCCTGGCCACTGGCCTCCGGCTGGGCTCGCACTGGGCCCTGCGGGTCTCGGACTCTGCTGTCTGGCCGTTGGGTGGGGTGGGGGCTCCCTGCCCGGGTCCCCTTGCGGCGCCTTATTTGGGGGGGTGTGGCCCCCCGGGTCCTAGGCCGGCCGCTCGGGGGGTGGGGTGGGGCAGCGCGGGGGGTCCAGCTGGGCCAAGGTCCTAGCGACGGGGGGACCCCCTCCCTCAGAACCCTCCCTGCCTTACCTCACCTTATATTACCCCACAATAGGGAACAGTGGGGCGGTGCCTAGGTGGGGGGTCCAGGCTACTTAATTGCGGTCTGGGTCCTCCCCCGACTTTGCACCACCCACAATTTTAACCACACTTAGTCATGTAGGGTCTTGAGGGGGTAAGCCGCTTTCGGGGTTCTGCCGCTTGTCAGCGGTAGAACGCCCGGGCCCCGCTACCCCCCAATTTTAAACCGCACCATAGACACACACATCGCATCCACCTTTTCAAAACACAAAAACACACCCTTACATACATCCAACACACATATAGGGCAGGGGAAGGGCGGGAGACGTGGCTCCCCCCAGCACCTCCCGCTGGGGTCCCGCCCCGGCCCGGGGTGAGTGCGGCTGGAGTGCGGGGGGCGCGCTCCCTCGGGCGCGGCGCTTGTGGGGGGGCTGGGGTGCGGTGCTCCTTCTCCACTTGCTGTTGGATTGGTGGAGGTTGGGATACCGCGGTGGCCGGGAGGGGGCCCGGCCGGCGGCCTGAGGGTGCGAGAGTCATCACTCCCCCCCCCGTTCCGTGTGTGTGTGTGTGTGTGTGTGTGGGTGTGTGGGTGGGTGTGTGGGTGTGTGTGTGGGTGTGTGTGTGTGCGGGGTGGGTCATGGGTTGGGTTTCCCAATCAAGACCCGGGGGGAGGGGTTATGGGGCGGGTGGATTATGAGGCTCCTGGGGGTGTAGAGTTGACTGTTCTCCGACCGGGGCCTGCGCCGGGCTTCGCTTTCCTGGGTCTGGGGGCGGGGCTGGTCCGGGGCGCGGCGGCTGGGGCCGTCTCTGCCTTACCGGGTTGGGGGGGGCGGTGGGTGGGCCTGTTCCCGGGGGTGCGGTGGGACTCGCCGCCGGGGTTGGGGGGGCTCTCGGCCCGCTCGGCCCGGGGGCCCTGCTCCGGCCTTTTCTCGGCTTGGCGGCTTGGGTCGGGGCCTGGGGCCCTGTGCCCTTTGTCCTTCTCTTGTGGGCCCCTCTTGCCTGGGGGGGATTCCTCTCTGCATTCTCCGTCGGGTGCTTTTTGGGCGGGGGCGGGGCTCTCTGGGGTGGTTCGCTGGGGTCTCCCCGGGCCTGGGGGGCTTCTGTCTGCCGGGGTGGCGGTGTCCGGGCGCGGTGGCCTCGGACCCCGGGGTGTCACCACGGGTCCCCCCACAACAGTTCCGGCCACACCCAGTGGACAAGCCACACACACTCACATACACGCACACACACACACACACACACACTTTCACTCCTCACGAAAGGTGCTTCTGAAGTTGCTTGTTGTCTGTCATCATTTGCTCAAACTTTAAAAATCATGTTCCTCTTTTGTTGTTGCCTCTTTGTTATTTCATGTTCCTGCTTCACGTTACTGTCTAGATAGAGCTGCTCAGGCTGGTTAAATCTAGGAAATCATCTTACTGTTTAGATAGAGCTGCTCAGGCTGGTTAAATCTAGGAAATCATCTTACTGTCTAGATAGAGCTGCTCAGGCTGGTTCAATCTAATAACAGTTGGAAAGTATTTGGATGAGTGTGATTATTGCAAATAATATATGTAGCACAACAAGGACATTGTATGTTATCCCCTTCCCCCCACCCCCCTCCCCCCTCCCCCCTCGACTTTCTTCTCTCTCTTCTCTTCTCTCTCTCTTTGTGCGTTCCCCCCCGGTCGTGTACGGCAGCCATGCCAGCTTCTGACGGAGAAGGCAACAGGAGGAGACTCCAGGTCTCTCCCTGTTGCAAGACCAAAAACTGTTCTGACTCCGAAGGCTCTCAATCACATCATATTGTTGGCCCAAGCTGCCGAACAGGACAAGGGCAAAAGAAAGAGAAAAAAAAAAAAAAAAAAAAAAAAAAAAAACACCTGGAAATGGTACATAACTAAAACATCCAACTCCAATATTAAGTGGGATTAATAATGTGACTTAAAACAACTTTTGATTGACACAAAGTGGCGCCAACAACACGTAATCCGATCATAAAGTGAAACAACACAAGCACATGATCAATAACAAACCAAGAAAACATCATGGAAGACGCACGAATGGATTTGAGGTAATGGTAAAACCCACAAAGACCGTCACCAGATATGGACTCAGAATGTCTTGCATCTCTTTTGAAGGACGGCGGCTCAAACTTTGCCGAACAGTGTCGTGGTGGACGAAGATCCAGCAGCAGGATGTTGGATGGTAAACATCTTAACTCATACGAGGGGCTCCAGAAGACTCGGGCGTCTCCTCCTGCGACCTTCGCTGTGCCTTATTTTCAGCGTCCCATTCATCTCTCAGCGCCGAGGTTCAAATCTGGCCTTGTTTGTGTTTGCCCTCGAGGGATGGGGTTGGTATCCTGCCAAGGGCTCTGAATGTGTCGTCACTTCAGCTCCAGCCGTCCCGGCCGAACTCACCACGGATTCATCCTGACTGGCGATCTCTTTGTGACCTCTGACCTTATATCTGCGTCGACCCAATGGACCCGACTACTCCCGTCGGTGGATGGTATTGCCTGTGTGCATGACGCTGCCTCGGCGGGCTCCTTCCTGAACGCTAATGATGAATTATAAGTGGTTTCTTACCGAAAAGCTTTTAGAGGAAAATCCTCCGGCACGACATGAGCTCAGCTCTTTGCATGCGAGCAAGCGTGACTGAAGATACGCGAAAATCAATTTTCCCATAACGCTGCATCTTGTTCCAGTGACGGCAAAACAACCATGAAGGGGTTTTATGACTTTGGAGTTGTTATTCTCATCACTAATAAAAGAAGTCGACCACATTTTGCAGACTCGTATGAGAATCAGGTCGTGTTTATTGAAGTGTTTTGGCACGAAAAAAACCTGTTGAAACTAAAACACACTCGAATATCCTTTGGGAAGAAAAGCACATTGCGATTCAAACTTTGGACGGGGATCTGCCGACAATTATATACAACTGGGAAAGCAAGAAAAAAAAAGAAAAAGCAGCTTTGTTGATTAAGTTTGCTCCCTGTTGTATCTTTAAACAAAGAAATCTGCGCAACACGTCGCGCTCGACTGCTGGAGGCCTGGAGTTCGCTTTTGACCCTCGCCAGTAAAAATGAGGCTTTAATACAAGTACCAGCCCCTGCAAGTGTACTAGGAATACAAACAGAGATCCACTGACACATGACGGCAGGGGGGGTTAAAAAGAGAGAGTGGGCACGGGAACAAAACAAAGAGGGAGCGTTTATATTTCCATGCTATACATTGGATTCCCTCTAATTTCGGCAAATCCAGATATTTGCAGGCTTTTCACACGTCCTTCATGAGGCTCTGTGGTTTGGGTCGGCTGAGCACAGATGGGGTTTCTCTCCCTCCCGTGTGAACGGGGTCCCGGGGCCGCAGTCAGACAGCGAGATTAGTGGGTAACGGCGCTTTGCAAAAAAGGAGATGGATGAAAGGATGGGAAGCTTGTAGCTTTCAAACACCAACTATAAAGCTTTTATTATTTAAAAGAAGGAAATATAAAGAAATATGTTGCCAATTTAGATGAATGGCCTAATAGGGTTGGGGGGGGGGGGGGGGGTTACTGGGGTGTCAGTCCACTGTACCTTTAAGTCACATGTCAAACTTAATTTCTTGTAAAAACACAAAATTCCCCGTGGTTGCAATTATGAGGTTTACACAACAGATGGAGAAAGAAGAAGAAGGAGGAGGAGGAGGAGGAGGAGGTGGGGGAGGGCTGTATGGATGGTAGGACAGAACGAGGCGGGGGGGGGGGGCGTGCTCGCCTGCTGGATGGGGGCCAAAGGAAGACTTGGCAGGAGTCTGAGGATAACTGCGGTCGGAGGAAGGACGAAAGGTCTGGATGCTCTTTAAAGGGAGAGAAAAAAGAAAAGAAAAGGAAAACGATGGGCGCTGACTGACCTACATCCAGATCTCTGGTCTACAGAGTGCGGTCGGAAACTCAAAGCTGTGGAGTTTTGCCTGGGACGTCCCAAGTCGCTCCTCGTGCGTCCTTCATGTCGGCGTTTTGAACAGTCGACACTAATCCCCCCGTCTGGTCTCGCTTGTCTCGAGCAAATCTTGTTGTTTGTTTGGTTCTGGGATGGAGTTTGACTTCCCGCTGGAGAGCAGGCCTCTCTCTCTCTCTCTCTCTCTCTCTCTCTCTTTCCCCCCCCCCGGCTGCGGTGGGTTCCACCGTGTTTGAAGAGCTCGATGTCGGTGACACTCGATCACTTGATTCGCTGCACATGTCATTATCTGAGAGAGGCATTTGTATGTGGCTCTTGCGGCGATTGACAAATGTGTCTTTCAAATTCATAAGTGACGGCACTCGAGCTTTACCGAGTTTGACTGTGGTTACCAGACACTTTGAGATACGGCCATTGATATGCGTGCTGCAATGTACCAGGGATTCAACGGTTTTTCTGTATTTATTTAATTCAAAAACTACGTTTAAAGTACTATTACTAACACACATGGGATTTTGTAACCCAGATTTACCAGACTGACCGACTGCTGTTCCTTTATTGATGCACTTCTGTCTTTGTTTAACCGTATGGGTCTTATAATCTGGGTTATTACAACAGTCAAGTCGAGATCTTGTCAACCAACATATATTATCAGACAATTCAATCGAGAACACATTGAAGCACAGATCATGCTTTTGAATTGTTTAAAGCTTGTTTCTTCAATGCATTGAATACAGGTGCTGGATGTTTTCCTCATTTTTAAAGAACATACACAGAACAAGCTTCATATAATGTAAACTGACATGCTCAGCTTGACTCTGTCTCAACCTGTCACCACAACTTAACGTTGACGTTACATGTGAAGCCGCGTAAAGCAAATCAAATGTGAGCAGAATCTCAAGTTTATTGTTGTATAGGTGCTGCTCATCTCTTTTCAGTTGAAAACTTTGGAACAGAAAACAGTCCCCTGGATGTAGGCCCGTTCACACGGTAACGCTTCAAGTGAATTTAATCGTTTTTGTTTAAGAAAAGTTTTGTGTTTACATGGCAAGCCTGAGAATATGCATAGACTTCTTAGGAAAATACTATAATGGAACTTGACACACATTTGAAACTTAAATTTGACCTTTTACTTCCCAGTCTTGATTATGGCAAAACTACAGCACAGATTTTGTCAAACTTTTCCCCATATAGATAGATGTTAGGCCAGGGAAGATTCCATAAAATTTTGGAGGTGATCCGGAAACGTATGTTTTTTTTTTTTCCTGAGTCCAAGTCAACCTTTGGCGGACGTTGTAAATCTCTGATGGCCCTTGTTTTGAAAGTGGCCCTGGGGTTCTCGAGTCGTCCCCATTTGAGTTTCCTTTCTGGTGATGCTGCTCCGCTCTCTCCGTATGACATGTCCGATCCACCGCCGTCGTCTCCGCATGATGATGGTCTTCACGCTCTCTTGGTGAGTTCGGGTGAGAAGTTGTTGGTTGGAGAGGATCTCAGGCCAGATAGTGAGCAGGCTCCCTCAGAGTTTTGTTTGTATGAATAGTGGAGAACAACTTTCAGACACATTCTGTCATTACTCTGATAGTACCTTCAAACCTGTGCCCTCCCAAAATTCTTTGTTTCAAACTGGAGGTATTGATTTCTAAAGACTGACTGACTTCAGCCAATCACTGAGGAGGTAATAAAGTATAAAGAAATACAATAAATGTTTTTTCCTGCATTTGCTGATTCAATTCCAACTCTTTCAGACTATTTGTTCCCCACAGTGGGTTGTAATACAGATGCTATTACCCAGGTGATACATACACTCTGACATTTGCATGTTACACCATGAGTTAATCATTAATGCACGTCTGTGAGATGATTATTGACTTTTGGTGTCAACTAAAGATACGAAATCCATAAGAAACGTCACTCGGTCGAAAGCACGACGTTGATCTAAGTGAATAGAAACAGGATTTCCTCACACATCCAGCAGAGTGGCAATTTGTTTGTCACTGTTTGTGTCTAGATAGCTGCAGTATCGGGCCAATATTGTGTCCAGAGTGCCAACAAATGTGGTTGTGATACTCAAAGGAGGAGCACTTTTATTAACCTTAAATAAAACAAAGTGGAAGCCAGAACTGCTGGGATGTTTTAGTGTTCATGATAGATTAACTGTAATTTCATTAAACCTTCATCTTTTTGTTTTAGTGGAACTTAATGTGATGGATGCAATCCTTTAAACAATGTGCTTTTTATTATAAAAACAGAGGGGGGGGGGGGGGGGGGGGGGGGGGGGGGGGGAATTCATGGAGCAGGAGTGGAGGGATGAGATGAAACGCCATCTGCTTTTGATTAAAAAGTAATAAATAAAGTGTAAAATATCAACTTCAATGTCCTGAAAAAAAGAAAATAAAAAATCCCATCCTGGTTGTCTCATGTTATTTTCAGGAAATTGCTGTGTTTTGTAATCGAATTACGCTAGAACACAGTATGAGAATAATACATTTCAAGTTGCACATCGTCTCATTACATGGCCTGTCTGTTGAAGGGGGTTTGTAACTTTATTAAACATAATATGCGTTTGTGGATTAAACTTCTGGATGCCGTCGTGTGTTCGACACGGATCTCACTTTCTCCCTTCTTTCTTCGTCTTTTGTCCGCGAACGTCTCCTCTGTGAAACCCGAGCGAGCGGACAATCATCATTCCTCGGCTATTAGCACCAAATCTTTGGCCGGCTCTGAATGTGAGGAGATGTTGTGTTGTCAGCTGGAGGGCTCTGGTTTCCCCCCCTGACGCCACTAGATGAGTGGAGAAAGGGGACCGTGACGCCTGTCAACGACCCCCAACGGCCCCTGGTTTCCTGTCCGGGGACCACTCAATGGCCTCCATTACGTGTCATTGAAGAATCAAAATGGCCTCTGCTCTAGATTTCCACCCCGGGGTCTTTATCAGGCTGGCTGCTCGGCTGAAACTCAAGAGTTTTCATAATGAAGCAGAGGCAAGCAGTTAAAGATAGAGCTGAGATATACGTGCACTGATGATTTACTATGAAATGCAGTAAGGTTCTTTGGAAATCTTTACAAAGGTGTAATTTTTCTGTGCAGATGTTGATGATAGATGGCCGTAACTTGAGATGGAACTGGAAGGCTTTGGGCCTGCAGGTCGAGAGTGTATGAAAGTATAAAAGGAACGTCTGCTCCTCGGGATCTGTGGTTTTAATCTTATGCATGGCACTGCTCGGTGCTGTCAACGTGAGCCCAAACGAATTCCCCCTGCCTGACTATTCTGGGAATAAAAGCCATTGTCTCATTGCTGGAACGCTTGAAGCTCACAGAGAAGAAGCTGCTGGAGCTGTGAAAGTGGTCCAAGGAGATGTGTGCCGTGACCCAGCAGCAGAAACTTTCCACATGCGTCTTCTCCAGTCGGTCAATATTTACCTTTAACTTTTGACCCGTGTGTTTGCGCTCCTTTTTATCCAATTACAGCCGTCAGTGGAGTCTGGTTCAGAGAGAACCAAAAAACCCTGTGTGGGGACGGCAAATAACCCCAGAGCTGTGTTTTCTTAAATATGACATTTCAGGATAAATGATGATTTATAGGCTTGTAGTTTGTATGGAAAACAACCTTGGGTGTATTCGCACACATTTCTGCAATTGAACCTGAGTCAGACGCTGTGGCTTTTGGACGATTGGATATTTACTTTGAATTTAAAAAAAGAGAGGAAATTCAATTTACGCCGGGGCATCTCAGGACATCCACCTCTCGTGAATCCAGCAGACTGCACGCTATAGATCCTGGATCACATCAGACTGCAGTGAAACGTTACGATCGCATCGCTTCTCATCCATTCGCGTTACAGTTTGGGTGTTGTGTAGTGCAGTATGGTCAGTTTTCAGCCACATGTGGCTACTTAACCCCTCTGTAATGGTTCCATACAGCTGTCACAAAGCGAAATCCAACTAAGCAAGTATTTGAAAAAAAGCTAAAAGTGGCTAAAATAGCAACAAAAAAACCCCAAAAACAATAAAAGGTAAAAACAACTTGAAATGGCCGGGAAAAAAGAAATTGTTGAAATGACTTGTCGAATCTTAAACACACCAAAAACAGCTAAAAGGCTCATGCCACTGAAAATAATCACAAATGTTTAAATTGCAAAAACTGCGAAAACATTAAAAACATCCAAATCACTCAAAATATCTGCAGAAGATAAACTAGATTAAACTGCTTGAACCAGTAGAAAAAGAAATAAAAGTAAAGAAAACAAACGGCTTAAATCCACAAAAGATGGTCAAACAAGTTAAAAGTGCTGAAAGTGGTTCTCTGTCTCCGTGGAAATGGCGTAAAAGGCAACTTTTCTGGACCCTAACCGCCGAAAAATAAATAATTCTTGAGCACGTGTGTGTGTTGATGGACAATAACAACAATGGCGGCCTCCGTGGTGTCATGTCTCCCAGTCTATGTTCTCCTGGAACTTGGTAGTTCTATATAGTTGACAGTCACCAGAATAACAATCCGACTTTGCCGCCTGTCCGTATGAATGTCTGTGTTCTCCTGTTGTTAATGTTCATAGCGTATTGTTCACTGTTTGCGTGTTGTGTAGTTTACTTACAAAAACAACCAACAGCACCTACTACTGGCCCAACATGCCATCTACATCGTTTTCATCGTTTTCAAAAAGTTTCCGTGTGAACGCAAAACGTTTCTGAAACAAAAACATTTGATTGTGAGTGGAATGAAGACAAAGCAAATGATAAAAATACACTTCAGAGCGAAACCCCCTCGACTCCCTTGAATGTTAGTGAACTCAGTGCACATTGACTTTTCAACGAGTCAGCTTCAACAAAGAGCTCCAGAAGCACTTCATGCTATTGCCACTACAACATACCTCACATGTCCCAGTGTGTACAGGCCGCTGTTGATAATCCAGACTGTTGTGACCTGCTTTAAATACATCCCTAGACTGATAAGCTCATTACGGCTCTGCTGTAAGAGCGGCGGGTCGGCAGTGGCACGCAGAAGAATTGACACACTAAACGCGGCATCGCCTTCCCCTTCATTGGCTCCCATGCAGACCTGAATTGTGAACTGGAGTCGGTGCGACGTGCGCGCTCGTGTCCCCTGCCACTCATCCGTCCGTACGGGCATCAAGAAACTGTTTGGGTGAAATTAGAAGTGAAACCACATCCTCCCTGATTGAATGAGCCGAGCTGCCGGGACTCCGGGTGGCTCTGCAAACAAAGTCACTCCAGCCCGGCTCCTCGGTGGCGTCACGGCGCGCGCACGCACGCACGCACGCACGCACGCACGCACGCACGCACGCACGCACGCACGCACACATAAAGTGAAGTTGAGGAGGAAGAAATCCTACACCTGGCCCTGTCTGTAATCTCTATCTATACCTGGAGCCGATCAGACTCGGAGGCGTTTGAGTTGTTCCTGCTGTTTGCTTAAGGTAGGAGAGAACAGCGAGGTTAATGGGTTTGTTGGCAGGCGGACAAGTCGGGGGTGTTGGTAAACGTGCGATGAGCGGGCCTCTGTGTGAGAATCGGCGTGAGATGACGGCACCTTTGATCTCGATGTCTATTGCGGAAAAACAAAAGCCGACAGTCAAGACGCCATAGAACAACCTTATCGTCATATTGTTCCTGCTCTCTGGCCAAGTCTGTCCGTCTCTCTGCTCTGATAGCTCTGATTTCTGCGCTGACTCATACGGTCTCTCTTTTTCTCTCTTTCCCCATCCGCCTCCTTCTTCACTTTCTTCTTTCTTTGTTCTCCAGCTTCCTCTTTTCCCTCCGAGTCAGACCTCCCTCCCGCTGCATCCACGTCTCCTCGTCTCACCGTCTGCATTAGTCTTTCGCGATCGGACCCGAGACTGCAGGAGCAAACCTGCAGCTCGTGGAAACCCGAGGATCAACAATCGCTCTCAGAACGGAGCGCACCGACAAAACCGTTACGCAAACACTTAAATGACAAAAAAAATAATAAATCCTACAGGGTAAATTGTTCCAGATGCTTTAACCTAGGGTGCCCAAAAGGTTTCAAAGGGACGTCCAAAAAGCTGTCATTTGAAAGAAAGAGATATAATTACAGCTGCCTTTTCCTCACTTGATTTGACAATAAACCAGCGGCGGTTTCGAGCGGAGACTCTCTGTTATGTTAAAAGACTATTCCAAAGCTAAAACTCAAAGCAGCCATCAACTGAAAGCGGCTTGGCCATCAGCAGCACAGAACGCTGGTCGAAATGTGGGACGCATGAATGATACCCCATGCAGGGTGCATTCGTCACTCTCACCATGAAAAACGGTGTTTTCGGTCCCATTGCGCCATTGTTACACCTGACATTCGCCCATGTGTCTTTTGGACTTCAGATTGTGATTTCTTCCCTAAAACTGGATGTTGGCACGTGTATTCAGCCCATTGCTTCAAACAGCCCTGGTTTGGGAGCCATTCATTTGGCAAACTTGATAACCAATTCTTAAAACACTATAATTGAGTGTGTGGATGGTTTCGTTTTACTAAGACACCGTTTGTCCATCATCTTGTGTATGTGAAGAAGAATTATTCCTTATGGCCATGGCGAGCGTGTGAAGTAGCAGCATTTCTGCCGTCGACACGAAGCATTTTCAGAAAGTTGTGCTTTGCTCCATTCACGCGACGACGGAGTCGGGACCATTTTCAAATAGCTCCACCTTGGAAGCCGTTTCCAAAAACGCATCCAGCACCGCTGTGTAGACAGACACCCAGAACACAATGAGAATTTCGCGTTTTCACTTGAAAGCTTAGTAAATGATGCCGAAGATCCTGCATAAAACATGCGAATAGACATTCCCACACAAATAGATTTCACTTTCAGGTGGGGCACTCTTTGTGGGCGATCAATGAAGAATAGCACAGTGGGCGACGTCACACCAAACAGGAGCTTTTGAATGTTTTGGACCCTGTTTACACGGAAGGATCTGCTGGACATGTTGGTTTTTCCTGCATTCGTCATGGAGCGTCTAGATGGAGCATGAAATGAAATGATGGAGATGGACGAGTTGGTGGAGGAAGATATGGCAAATAAATCAGAATTTAGTCAAAAAATAGACAAACGCTATGAGGGATGAGATGTCACAAAAATATGTTGGAAACAAAAGCCGTGGGGGGCCGGCTGAGGAAAAGCCCCTCACCATACAAACAGCAGCATCTCTGCTAAAGACTGAGCAGATTTCCTTTTCCTTTTCAAACTAGTTTAACAGACAAAATCATGAACAACTGTCTCTGTATGCTGCTCATTAAGTCAATTACAAAAAAAAATTTATCGATCTGGCCGATATTTCCGATTCTCGATGGCAAATAAGGAGTGTTGATAGTCATTTTGTCTGCCTGTCCACAATCTCATGTTATTATGAGCCATAAATATCAGGCCCAAATAGGAGATCACTGTCACCGTTTTATCCCCCAAAATACAGTTTTCAGCCAAGTTTCATTCAGATAATACAACTTCTGATGATAAGATCTAATCCGAGCACTCCACGTCGCTTGTGCGAACGACTCTTTGTTCGGATATCCGATCTTTCCGAGGTGAAGATCTTTACTGAGTTTCACGTGTCTTGTTCCCAAAGCGTGCGGTCCGGCGGCTGTCTCCATGACCTTCGGTCTGGAAGCTGCGTCGTAGCGGGGCTGTGGGAAAGTGCAGCTGGTGATAAAAGCGGGGAAGATGAGACGGATGAGTCAGAGCCGGGTGTCGGGAGCAGCAGCGTATCTTGTTTGGACAGCGGTTTCCTCGCCTGCAGGAGGAGAGACGGGCAGGTTAACAGCTTCTGCCCTCTGCGATGGGCAACGGGAGAGGATGTTTGTCTCTGTGCAGGATCCTGTGGGTGTATTTCTGCTCCACAGACTCACAGGAACCCAAATCGTTTGACACAGCTTAATGATTTTTTTAATTTTTTTTTCTAGTTTTAGTAACTGTACGCTGTACTCACCGATCCACTTGGGAACGATGCGTCATCGACAAAAATTCTCACGGGGTCATACTGACTCCCTTCCATTTAATATACTTCCGCGTATTCGTCAGGGCAGAACCGACACATTTTCAGTCTGTCAGAAAATGTTTGCTCGTCTCTAAACTTTGTATTATTTCATCTATGGTCTCAGAGTTTGTTATCCCAACGTAGATTTTGCTTCGTTCATCCCAGGTGACAAATTTCTCCAAACATCTCTGTAGGATAGAAACTTTTCATTACATCCATGAAGGTTCGATGAATTCGACAGTACTGTAGGTCCATTTTTCATTGTTTTTCAAGGGCCTGTATCAAGCACCAATATCTAAATTGACTTGTATAAGTGGCTGCAGACAGAGGGAGTACATGTCGAAGCAGCTTTTACTTCTAATTTGACCAAAGAGAAATTTCTGCTTTTTAGAGGAACTTAAGATGAAAATCACAAATAAACCACCGATACTGTTTTATTTCCTTAATTGTCCAGTAAGATATGAAATAAAGAGTAGAGAAGATGTATTATTCTATAATTAATTAATTCCAGATATTGTTTTTTTGAACCAGAGAGAAACTTTAACTAAGTGTAAAACACATTTCAGTCCAGGGGCCCACACACCCCAAGATCGTCCTGAATTGGTAAAATACTGCCATAACAACCTTTAAATTTAAACTTTAAAGTTGTTCTTTGTTGTGGTGCAGAGTATACGTGATGAAAATGTCTATATTTTGACTCACTTTTTTTGAGGTTAGTTATCAACTTTATCACTTGAACGATATCTCACGTGTTGGTCACATCACCTGCTTTTATCGTGTTTTAAAAATGCTTGTGAACATCGAGCAACGTTTTACTTGTGCTGATATGAGGTGCTTTCTGTATTTGATCCACTGTCCACCTTAAATGAAAGGTGTGCCATATATTTACAAAGCACACACACACACACACACACACTTGTTGCTCTCAGCCTCCGGGGGTGTGTGGTCACCTCAGCTCCCCTCTCGCAGACTCCCACTTCATGGAAAGACGCCCCATCATGTCGCTTCACCTGCTGTTCCCAGCATTCCCCCGCTCAGCTGCTGTAATCCCGGGGGGCCGCGGACAAAATAAACACACACAGCGGATTACACCCGGTGGGCCTGCGGTGTGTCTGCAATGTGTGTGTGTGTGTGTGTGTGTGCGTGCTTGATGAAAAGGCATGAAACAGAAGACGACTATTGTCGGTGCTGCATAATCCATCTGCAAGCAGTGTGTGTGTGTGTGTGTGTGTGTGTGTGTGTGTGTGTGTGTGTGTGTGTGTGTGTGTGTGTGTGTGTGTGTGTGTGTGTGTGTGTGTGTGTGTGTTTTTCAGGGACCCTCTCTCCAGGTAGGCCTATTCATCACTGATGACGGTCTGTGTGCTTGGGGTTTACTGTAGATCCACCCCCCAGCTCACACACACACACACACACACACACACACACACACACACACACACACACACACACACACACACACACACACACACACACACACACACACACACACTACTCCACCCGCTCATCCACCCAAAACAGAACAGGCCACCCAAACTTTCTGCACTCTTTTTTACTTGTTTTTCTTTTCTTTTCTTTTTTTGTGGTTTCACAGACCATCTCTATTCAGTCGAGATCGAATGCCTAAAATAGTGGAAAATTTAAATGCTTCTAGACACACTCACAGGCACACACACACACACACACACACACACACACACACACACACACGCAAGGCCCACCCAAAGACGAATGTTAGCAGATTAATGAAACATGCAAATATCCGGTGAGTTCATCCAGATAGCCCCCGCGCCCCCCCCCCCCCCCCCCCCCACCCCCCCCGTGTTTCATTCACATGCATCAGGTCCATTAATACGACTGTCAAAGAGCCTGTACTGTAGGCTCCATTCGAATGGTAACACTGGGAGAAAAGACGTATTGTTTCGCCGTGGTGGTCCAGGGGAGTCGGAAGAACATGTTAATGAACTTTACAAGTTTCCCACTGGATCCCAACAGTTAAACACCCCCCCACCCACCCCCCGCCGGCCCGCCATGCACATCCTTCACCGGGCCTCCTCCGCGGTCCCCCGTCAAACGTCCGAGGAGGTTTCCAGTGGATGCAGTGTCCAGTCCATCTCCTCCACCCGACTCGACAACAGCAGCTGAAATGGTTTGCAGATGTGGCTCGGCACAGCTATTAAATTCTTTGTGAGCTCAGCAGATGGGGGGGGGGGGGGGGGGGGGTTGTGAGTTTTTGAAAGAGGAAGAGGGGTGGGGGGTTGTTGATGGTGGAGCACACTGGACCTTAGGGGGCTGTTTGTGTGCGCGCACGTGTGTGTCTGTGTGTTTGTAAAAGCGTGCAGATGTATGTGATTGAGTTGTGGACCGTGAACCGTCCAGGGGGTTTTATGTGTACACGTGCATCTCCAGTCCACCCCGGGTCTCGGTAAAACATCAGAAACATGTTGCGCTGCTGCCTCCGTTGATTTATAGAAATCCATCAAGTAGATGCAACGAAGGAAAACACAAAACGCACGTCGACTGGAGACGAATACACATGGGATATTTGCTTTGACTGTCATTCTCACACGGGGTTTGTTGCATTTTGGGCGTCTGTTTAATTGCGAACGGTTGCACAGCTTTTTGAAAATGCTGCTTTTGACCATGTGCAAGTAGATGGACAATAACAACGATGGCGGCAGTGTCATGACTCCCAATCCATCTTCTCCGTAGTTTTATAGTTGACAGTCACCATAATAATAATCCAATTCATCGTCTTTCCATACGAATGTCCGTGTACTCGCCATTGTTTATAGCGTATTTGTTCTCTACTGCATGTGTGTGTGGTTTCATTTCAGAAACAACCAACAGCACCCACTAGTGGTCCAATATGTTAACTACAAGTTTATCAATGTTTTTAAAATGTGTAAACATGAAACTTTTCTCAAAACGAAAATGCAAAAATGTCGCGTTTTCACTTGAAATGTTTTTGTGTAAATGGGGTCTAAGATTAACACCATCAGGCGCAAACGACAACGTTTTAATGAAAGTGTTTAATTCTGTATTCTAGTTGCTAAAGAGACACAGAGGCAAACAATATTCTTTGTTATTCTTTAACTCAGATTGAAACATGACTTGTGTTCAGTCAACATCTGAAAACATCTGACAGGATATCAGAACCAAAAACAGACGGATGTGCTTTCAGAAAAATCAACATTATAAAATTCTATCTTTATAAACCTAACCTAGTTTGACACCAGAGTTCGTATTTTCTCTAAAGATTGTTCCGAATTCTTTTTTTAATAACAGAAGAATTATATCTTTATATGTTTATTGTTACTATTATATCAAACTGTAATTCCACTGGTGTTCGTCTCCAGAGTTGAGGTAGAGACTTTTTTTTTTAATCACTCTATATTCATGGGACCGATATAAACCAGCAACAGAGAGGCTGATGGCACTTGAAGCGAAAATTGAATGAAATCCAATGAAATCGAAAACTTTCTGGGGCTTTTGGAAAAACTAACTGCTTAAAGAGGCAGAGGAGTTTTAGCCAAATTAGCTTCAAAAGCAAAACAAACAAAAAACAAACACCGAATCCTGCAGAATAAAACCGAGCAGCTCCCAGCCTGAACTCAGTATCGCTGTTTGTTTATTTGAGAAAATCCTGTGATCCTACGAGGCTCCTACGTGTTTTCTTTTCCACAGTGGTACACTTGAACACACCGAGGGATGTGAACGCTGCTGCAATCCATTCAGGTCACGTCTTTTTTTAAAATACAATTTTATATTATTTATTACTGTCCAAAAGCCACTTTCCCCACCAACTCTTTACATAAGTTGGTGGCTGGAGATAGGTGGGTTAGTTGGTAGGGGGGGGGGGGGGGGGGGGGGGGGGGGGCTAGTGGTGTGTGTGTGTGTGTGTGTGTGTGTGTGTGGTGTGTGTGTGTGTGTGTGTGTGTGTGTGTGTGCTCTGGGTGACATTAAACACAGTTGACGGGCAGTGGGCAGAATAAACAGGGTCCGGAGTAGAAAGGCCGCCCTTCAAACACTCGCTGCTCGGTGCATAGGCCCGGGATCAACTGTGTTTATCGAAGTCCTGGGGCAACACAGGCCCCGAGACAAAGAGGGGGCAGAGAGAGGGAGAGGCGAGATGACACTGAAGGATGAGGTGAAATGCCGAGCGTGTGTGGACTCTGTCTCTGCGGAAGACCGGGTGATGCTTTTGTGGGTGATTATAAACCTTAATCAGGTGGGCTGAAAAGGTTTCGTGTCCCTCCAAAAGCTGTTTTAAAGGGAGTTATGTTTTCCGGCTCTTCACCACCTTCACATGGTCTTGTTGGTCCAAAAACATTGTATTCAGAGTTAGATTTTCAATTATTTGAATATTGGATCACAGGAGCTGCATTCAGAATCTGCTGCGTCTTTGTGAGCTGGACTGGCTCCGCCCACACATGTCCATGTTGGGAAGAGGAGGAAGTACTTCCTCTCGTGAGGCCATGTGCCAGAGTAGACCTGCCTGATTGTGGGAGGAGTCAAAGGGAGGGCCTACGTTGATTGTGATTGGCTAAACCCCCGATGGCACTATGTAGGGTTTGATTTCTGATTGGCTCGTTTTTTAAAACTGAAATAAGCCAGGGAGAGAGAAGATGGACTTTCTTCACTTCTGGGACGTCATTCCAGGTATGGGGACGATTATTACTTTTGGAAAACCATTAATACGTGAATTTTGCAGAATATGACCCCTTTAGGGAAGTTAGCTTCCACTCTTAGACCATGCCTCTTTCCCTCCTATCAACCAATCACTGCACAGCACAGCTGGATACATCTCAGCAGTCGTCAGAGGGTTTTTCTATCACAGAGAACCCCCCCCCCCCCCCCCCCCCCAAAAAGAAAATCCCACCCAAATCAATAAAAACCAGCCAAAATTACAACTACTCTTAAAACTGTTAAAATCATCAAATTATGTCAAAAGGACACGTTGAATAAAAAACTGCACTATAACCCAAAGAAAAGAGTAAATCTGAATATATAGATATCCAAAAGTATCCCAATAAATTTCATTAAGAAGAGATTTGTCAAGTCTTTTAAGATTCATATACATACAGAAATTAGTCAGGCTCTTTTGACCCAATGTTTTCGAGTGAAAATGAAAACTCTCCTAGTACTAAGGGGGTCCGTTGGCATGACAACGATGCTCGAAGCCCCTGAAAATGCAACTTTTGAAAAAATGCTCCGACTCTATCTCAGCGTAAATGAGGGGAAACGTTTCTTTCTGAAACGAATGTCCGTGTATTCGCCATTGAATGTGTTCATTGTTCTCTGCATGCACGTGTGTGTGGCGTCATTACGAAAACAAACAACGGCACCCACTAGTGGCCCAACATGAAAACTACATCGTCGTCAGTGTTTCTGTCATTTCCATGTAGCTGGATATGATTTTCAAAAAGTTGAGACGTAAACGTGAAACTTTTCTGACACGAAAATGAACAACGATGCATTTCCACTTGAAAATTTGTCGTGTAAGTGGAGCCGGAGTTTACTTTGATACTGGAGCTTCCAAATGTCTTATATTTGCTGTGTAGTTTGTTTTAAACACATATTTTTAAATTCCAGTTGATTCCCTGTGAGGTGTTGAGTATGTTCTCCGAGTCTTTTCTCTTAGTTTCACTATCATTTCACTGTTATCTAACCTAGGCCATTAAAAACACGTGTTTGAGACCTACCTGTGTGAGTGCGGTTTGCTGGAGGATGACGTGAGAATGAGAAGAGCGGATAAATCTGAGAGAAGCCCGCTCCGATTCACATCAGCAGATTTCACCGTGAGACAGCGGCGAGGCGGATCAGCGCGCTCCGCCGCCGAGGCGTGCTGTTTTAGGGATTGCGGATGAGTCTTGATCTGTGGTCTGAGGGATTCGCGCTGGATGTCCAGATTCGCTTTGACGACTCGAAGAATATTACGGGTATTTTTCCCGTGTGGTGTTGAGATGATTCACGCCTGCTTGGACTTGTGAGCGGAGTACTTTAGCTCCACTGTAGCTTCCAGGTGTGAATCTTGCTGGGAAAATGAAATGTGATGCACCACAAGCACATGAGGGACGGAGCGAGTCACAAGTCAGTCAAATCGAACGCTGTTTGAATGATTCACATTCAGTTTTGAAGACATTTATAAGCTTACAGAGAATCTACTCTACCGTCACAATTCATTTTTCTTCTGTCCACGTTACCTCAGCTTACTGACATTTGTGTTTACACCAAAACATTTGGTCCACGTGTCTGATTAGGTCCATTGAGGATTTGATGGAGAAAAGTCTCACTTCTCAGTGTGTAATATATTCTACTAACCGAAGGATCCAACGGTGTCTATCAATTTAACATGACTGCTTCATGAATATGGGATATTTTACTACTAAATACATTCTAATTCTTTCTGATAATGCAAATATCATCTCCTGCAAAGAAAGCATCATTTCCTCAGCTCGCTCGCCACAATTTTTATTTGCAAACTTAATTCCAGGAAAACTTCTGGAATCCTACAATCTTTTCAGAATGTTTCTGTGGAGTTTCCCCCCGGCTTTCTGTGTTCAATTCAACTTTATTTCTGGAGTGACAGATTTTTTTCTCATGGAGAAAAACCCAACAATTCCGCATGAGCGAGAATAGAAGACGGTGGGAAGTAAGAAGTCCCTTTTAACAGGAAGAAACTCGCAAAACCAGACCGAGAGGAAGAGCGAAAAGGACAGGACAGACGGACAGATGGTGGGGAGGGATTCCAACCCTGCTTCAGGTAGAGGGGCAATAACTGTCCATTCAATTCAATTCAACTTTGCGTTGTGTTTTCTACATGTTCCCTCCATGGTGTCACATTTCAGTTTACACTCCTGGGTGCTCAGCGCTCCATCCAAGCAAACAATCCCTAATACAATATTGTTTTTGTTTTTTTTAGCAGATTATTCCCATCAACGGTGCCGAACGCAGGTTAAGCCGACATCTGGGTAATCCTGCTTGCTTGTTAGATTCTCATTTGAACTCATACAAACTGAAAGTAAGAGCTATTCATGGGCTATTTAGCACTTATACAGGAATTCATCAGCCCGTGATTCGATTCAAATTCAGCTTTTGACTTTTAAGTATAGTTATGAAACAGGATGAAGGTGGCAGTCGGGCATTTGCTGTCTACATTTTAAATCCAGTCTTCGTGGAGCCGTCGGTCCTGGAAGCCTTTGTGTCGGGCCGACTTCGACTTATAGTCGTACTCGCTCCCCCGACTTCAAACTTCTATCTGGATCCCCTCGGGGCCCGTGGCAAATGTAATCAGTCTGTATAACAAGTGTGTCTGGGTGGGCACGCTTCCACCAGCGTATATATTTATATATGAGATAAAGTGTGTGTATTTTATTGTTTTAACGCTGATCTCATCTCCCAATCACAAAGCGTCTTCCAGTGGGGCAGGAAATTGTGCAGGAGTTTGGAGTTTATTAAATGTGCCGCAGTTCAAAGGCAGAGCCAAGAGAAGACTCAGACAAATCTGTACATATATGAGAGAGGGATCCGGCTCGCAGCATACATCACTGCCGCTCTGAGCACTCTTAATACCACCGTGCTACGGCAGCAATATGAACTCATAAATCATAAGTCGGCCTCCAGATCGGGAGAGTCGGCTCCCGGTGCAGTGGAGGAGGTGGAACCGGTCTGCTTCCATCGACGCCGCAAAAACTCTAAATCTTACCAACTTCATTTTTACTCCTCTTTAATATTTTCATTAATGTCAAACAATCTTGAAATTATCTTGTTTTGAGTAGGATTTTAGATGGAATATTTCACATTTCATAATTAAATTTTTTTTTTAAAGCTGAGGTGTTATTTGGTATTTTTTGTCGATTTTAACATTCATGGATTGTTCTAAGACACCAAGCTTGGAAAATACTGACAATTTATAACTTAAAATAAGTTTTCCCAGCTAATTTTGAGATCTCAATATTTTAAATATCACGTCTTATTTCAAGAAATCCTACAAACAAGTTTCACAGGTGATTTTCTGTCACTGATTTCAATGTAAAAATATCTTAAAATGTATTTTTATTCTTGTTTTTTTTCCAGTGTAGAGACTGAGGTAAATTCACCTCCATCTGGAAAAGCTCTCAATTTGCTTGTTTTGGTTTGATGTTGAGTGTTAAACTCACACAAACAAGTCGAATAATGAGTCTTTTACTGCCACTGAATTCAAATCAGACTGGATATGACAAAAAAAATGTTTTTAGTAAAGAATTAGTTTCTGTGAACTAATTTCTATGGCGGTAGCCTAAAAGTGAACCTGAGCAGTATATGTAAACGAATATGGCCAAGAACCTATAAATAAAAGGATTAAATAACTAGAAATGTTGCTGCCAAATACTGCAGGAAAAATATAAGCGTTAACTGAAAAGCTAATGGAGGTTTTGAGCTTTTGGAAATGTTATTTAAAACTGATTGAATATATTGGGAACTGTTTGAGTCACTGCTTTATTTTGTGCTTTTTAAACGTTCAAGCAGCCAGATGTTTTACTGCACGTTACACTTTCAAATGTTCACACTTTTATATCGAGCCATCAACTGAGCCAATAATGGCAATAAAAGAACAAAGTCATTCTAATTCTGATCTGGGAAAACCTGACTAAGACCCCCCACATCTCTAACAAAACTAGTGTGGCTGGACCTGAACCCATCTCTGTGTGTGAGTAACTTTAATGAGCTTTGTTATGCTACAAGCAATAATGAGACTGGGGTCAAATTACAGACACTCCTTGAAGAAACCTTGCTGGATTCGTCTGCAGCGAGAGGATTGATGTCTTTTGAGGAAGAGAATTCCTACATCCCCCCCCCACCCACCCCGATACCAAACCAGGGTTTGAATCCCCGCTGCTCATGCGCTGGCAAACAAACATGGCTGATCCATAGTTGTATGACTCGTGGTCCGTTTTTTAGTTTTATCCTCCAAATCGTTAGATTTATAGTTGAGACTCGCCACTAATAGCGTATTGTTTTTTTTGCACATATCTGTGTGGTTCCATTACAAAAACACGTAACGGCGCCCTCCTGTGGCCCGGCATACTAACTACATCGTTGTCAGTATGTCCGCTGCTGCAATGTAAACGCACCAGTTTTTTATCTTGTCCCAGCAGTGTGGGCCGTAAGGCCTTTCTCTTTCTGCATTCTGACAGATCAGCAGGTAAATTGGATCCTGCTCGTCACTGTAATAAGCAAAAGCGTCGGGTAGTTCCGTATGCATTTGTATTAATCATAGTGTTGGTATTGTATCAGTTTACGACCTGCGTGTATGTACACGGTGCAGTTGCACAACATTAGAGTGAATCAGGTTACAGAGGGGTTGATATTGCACATGCAGTGCATTCTAGAAACTCGATGGAAAACAAAGATAACGTCTTCTTAGGGTGTTGGGTTGCTAAGAAGGTGTGAGATCGTGGCGTTGTGCCACAAACACACACACACACACACACACACACACACACACACACACACACACACACACACACACACACACACACACACACACACACACACACACACACACACACACACACACACACACACACACACACACACACACACACACCAGTAGACACTTCTCGTTCCTTCTCAGCCTGCCACCGTTTCCCGACACAGCCTCGGTAGTCAAAGAGTTAATTGTAATCTCCGGGACTTTGCAGACGCACAGGCCCTTTTTGTCTCTGCATGGAAGAAAAAACAAGACAGAAAAAAAATGTTAAAGTCACGTTTGTGGTCAATTAAGCTTTAAAAATATTTTAAATGTTCCGTACTGAAACGGGCTCTCTGCACTTCAAATGGAAATCATCAGAGGGCTCACCCCACAGTAATCTGCGCCGGTTTAAGTGTTTTAGCTGGGGTTGCACCTTAATGACTTGTGCATGCGTGCATTTTTGTGCATGTGTGTGTGAACATGCGAGGCTGATCCCGGGGTCTAAACCTTAACCAGTTCTGTAGGGAAAAAAGAGGTTTGTCAGACACGCATGCAGTCCGTGAGAACGTTTGGCTCGCCTCCAAACTAAATATAGGAGCCGCTCTGTCAATTTATGGCGGGTTAACTACAGCCAAAGCAATGTATGCAATGCTTCACTTTCATCCTTTGTAAGTGTTTGTGTGTGTGTGTGCATGTGGAACCAGACCTTCTCAGATGGCAGAACGATAAGATTGTTGTTTTGCGCCATCCAGTTGCATCAGTGTGAGCGGTGTGTGTGTTTGTGTGTGTGTGTGTGTGTGTGTGTGTGTGTGTGTGTGTGTGTGTGTGTGTGTGTGTGTGTGTGTGTGTGTGTGTGTGTGTGTGTGTGTGTGTGTGTGTGTGTGTGTGTGTGTGGTGTGTGTGTGTGTGTGTCTCACATGTCGTTGAAAGGAAACAAACTACCTGTTTCAGATTCAGCTGATTTCCCTCCAACTGCCGCAGCACAATCTGGTGCAAAGCAGCAACAAGTCCAATCGAACCTCGTTCACACTGCAGGTCTTGATGCTCAGTTCTGATTTCTTGCTGGGATCCAATTTCTTTTCTTTACATTTTAAACGAGACCTCAATCAGACTGCAGTGGGAACGTTAAGGCTCCCACAAACGATTTTTGACGGTCGAGGTCGTCAAAGCCTTTCACACTGTTCATTACGCAAGAATAAAAGGTCATAAGCGTGCGCCATCCATTCAGAATTCCCCCAGAAAGGAGGTCATGGCTCAGAAAGAGAGGCGAACTGTGGATGCCCCAAAGTGACCCACGTGTGCAGAACAAGGCGTGACGTCCCACCCAGTGCGCTGTTTGTGGGAGTAAACATGGATGGAAATACACAACATATCTGATTTGGTATCGCATACGATCGAGAACTGGGTCTGGTGTGTCAAAGTCGGAACGGCGACGTTCATACGTTCTGGAAACATCTCAATACGTAGGACAACATTTTACCAGGTGACCAACAAACCTTCATACTCTTTCTAACTTTGCCTTCGTTGTTTTTGTCACGAGTACAATAACCACTAGATGGTGCTGCATATTTGGTTTTATCTCAATCTATGAATCTATCAAAATGACGGTTATTATGCCTTGTTCATGTTATAATATCGCTGTGTTCGGCACCTTAAGGCTGAAGTGAGACACCTGTTCTGCTGAAACTGTGAATGAAAGTGATCCTCTTCTAAGCCGACGTCGTTTCCTGTGAAAGCGTGGTGAAATGTGAAAGAAAAATCACGGTTCATTCTTCTTCTTTTTTTTTTAACCCCCCTCCTTCGCTCTGTCTGAACTTGTCCGGGGTTTTATCCTGCTGTTTGTACCAGGAAATTGCCCCATTCTCTGCAAGTTTGTTTATACCGCTGCCTCCTTACCGACAACACACACACACACACACACACACACACACACACACACACACACACACACACACACACACACACACACACACACACACACACACACACACACACACACACACACACTGTAGATAAACCTGCGCTGGCATATACTGATACCCACACAGCCCCTCACACAGCCCCTCGCACACACACACACACACAGACACACACACACACACACACACACACACACACACACACACACACACATCGCAGGTTGACGCAGATATGCTGACAAATTGTGTGTGTGTGTATTTTTAGGGTCTCGTTGGCATTGTTCTGCTGTGTACCGAGGCTTTGGGAGGTCTGATGACGAACCTCGAGGCCCTGCGACATGTTTCCTGTTTACACTGCTCCACACAATTACCACCCAGCTGACGCATTGTGTGTGCTCGCAGCATACGTGTTTGTGTGTGTGTGTGTGTGTGTGTGTGAGTGTGTGTGTGTGTGTGTACAGTATTGTACGCTTGGCCTGTGAGTTCTTGCCGGCTTGTTAGTGTGTGTTGACATGTCTGCCTGCCAGTCATTTGCTTGCCGGCTTGTGTTGAAGCCCTCCACATTGGTCCATATTCTCAATGTTAATTCACAGAGAAAATATTATCCCTCCGATAAGTGCATAGCGGGGGCAGCTTTGTTGTTTCTACTGGAACCAAACTGCCGAGTGTGTGGAATGATAATAGAGGCTGGTGAGACAGCATTTTATTATTCTGTGGAGCGGCAGAAAAAAAAATAAACTATTGTGATATTACTGTCAGGGCTGTGTTATAGTTGGGGGTTAGCTTAAGGTTAGCCTGCCACAGGAGTGCTTTTCGGAGATAAACAAGAGACGTGAAAAGGTTGGCGGGCGCCTTTAGAGGAACTTTATCTTTAAATTTCACAGAGACCCTTTTAAAAAATTTCCACCGAACACAAACTTTTCATGTGGTTTTGAAGTCAAACGGAACGTAGCCATCAAACGAAGGAAAATAATGAAAGATTGATAAGATTAGGACAAATAAACTCTCATATGAAATACATGTTGTTGATTAGAAGATGGCAGCGATTAACCAACAGCTGTACCTATTAGCTGCTGTTAGTTTGCTTGCTTCTGCTGATTGGTTGGTTAGCGAGATGGCTATTAGCAATTAGCTATACGCTTTTTCAAGAACATTAACAATGGGAGTATACGGACAGAAAACTAAGATGGATTGCTATTTCTGAAAAGTTGTGTTTACCCCCCCTGTCTCCACGAAGTCAGGTTGTTTTCCAAAAGTTCCACTTTAGGAACCATTTTCAAAAAGTTGCATTTTCAGTTCAGTGTCTCCGAGCACCGTCGTCCTGAAGATGGACACCGAAAACGTTCGGGTGTTCACTTGAAAACATGTAAACGGGGCCTAAAATAGATTAACAATATAGTATTTTGCAACTAATTGGAGAACTTCTGGAACTCCACACATTTCTCCATGCGCTAGCTGTCTAAGTATGAATATTAGTCATCTTCTATGTATTTGCAGGTTTGTATAACCTGAGTAATGCGGCTGACAGATGTTCTGTCAACAGCAGTGGAAGACGGCCATGTTTGCGTTGCACTTTATCTGTTTTTTAGTGAAAACAATGCCAACATGTCCATCACGTCGGTACCGGTGCAGAACGTGGGCGTGGAGGAGGCATGTTGGTGTGTTTCTCTCTGTTTTTCTTGGATCAGACTCAAGATGGTGATAAAACTTCATGTGTCATGCCCATTACTCCACTAATCATAGTGCTGGAGAAATGTCAGATATCTGCATGTGCCAAAGTGAGTTTAGAGTGCCCAGATATACAAACTCTGATTGTGGTTTTGAGGGGGGGATTCTTAGTTCACTGGAATATCACAAGGTATATATATAGGAATGTTTAGAGTTATCGAGAGCATTTGAACAATACGACCAAGAGTACAGTCCATTAGCCTCGGGTTCCTTTCTTTTCCTTTCCTTTCCTTCCCTTTAATGTCATTCTCGGCTCTAATTGGGCCTGACTCCACTTTGATTCCTAAAAACAAGGACCTCCTTTAAGGGGACCCATCGACACTCCATCTGGAACGACTTTAAACGTTGTTCCAACAATCTGCCAAAATGTCTTTAAAATGTCAAAGCAAAGAAGAATGAACAAAAAAAAAAAAGAAAGACCATGAAGTGAAAAATGAGTGGGTTCATGTAACCTGCCTTGGATGTTACAAAGTATGGCGCTCGGCCTTGGTCGTTGCTGTAAGCTGTGTTTCTGCCTCGCAGTACTTAAACCGACAGAGCAAGACTGTGATCTTGAGGGTTAATCAAGCAACTTAGTTACAGGAAAAAAAGAAAGCTTTTGGAATTGTCCCCCAAGTGTCTTGAGAAGCACAAACATATGAGTCAGGATTGAAATGTAGAAACCAGAAGGAAATCAGGATGTTTGAGCTTGAAGTGACAGTCAGGACCATGTGAACGGTCTCATTCATCCGGTGTTTGTTTCATCCGAGCCAGCACAATTTAATCACCCATCTTGCTTTTGTTTGTTTAATCTTCCTTGTTATTAAAAATAAATAAATAAAAAATTACATTTCTAGTATTTTCTTCACAAATAAGACGGAGTGACAGTACTCTGTACGAGATGCACCGGCGGACCTGCGCCAGGACCGTGTCAGAGGTACAAGTGTTTAACGCGGCTCGAGTGTTCGCTTACGAGCCGCGCTCGCTCCAAGCCAAACAGTTGTGGAGGTTTTGATTTCAGACCTGCTGCAGCCTTTAATGGCAAAGTAAACATGAAGTCAACAGAAAAGCATTACGGCCGCAGATCGCTCCAGCTGCCTTCAAAGACTGATAGGTGGACCCGTTTTACACACTGGACCTTTTGTGTGTGTGTGTGTGTGTGTGTGTGTGTGTGTGTGTGTGTGTGTGTGTGTGTGTGTGTGTGTGTGTGTGTGTGTGTGTGTGTGTGTGTGTGTGTGTGTGTGTGTGTGTGATTATTTGGCTTGGATCTAAGGGGAAATGTGCAAGTTTTTTTTCGCCGTACAAAATCAAAGGATCCAATCGAGAGATGAATCCAAGAATGATGATACGCTGGCAGCTGCTGTGTTCCTACAAGACGGAGGAGTTTTTGTTTTATTCGTCTGGCAGCTGGAAGGTTTATTTTTCATTAACTGCCGAGATGGAAGTTTCTGACATTGCTCATGTTTGTCAGACTGAGATGCAAATGTTGCAAGACGCAACTTGAAGCTCAGATACGCGACTTTCTGCCCGGGGGGCGGAACGTTTGCTGCCTGCTGCGCTCTCCTCCCCCGCCCGTGGGGCCGGTCAAGTTCCCATCCGAGCAGCCGTCAGTCATACCGATGAGCCGTCTACCTGACTACCAGACAGCTGGAGGCGGCCGCAGACAGGTCTGAAGAGGCAGAGCCAACGCGGGGGTGAAAATAAAAGTCATTTTTTAATTGCTATTTAATGTAACCTTGGCCTTGCTGACACTTGCAGCTCTGCAACGAGATAAAACGGCTTTAATCAGCGTTTTAGATGAAGCGTGAGTCATTTGTAATTGGAGCTAAAAAAATAAAAATAAAAAACTAAGTGGCACTAACGCTGACAGATAGTTTGGTGTTTAACATTGCGATTCTAAAAAGCTGCCTAGCATTGCTTTAAATTATTGTTTTGGCTTTTGACTTATGCAATTTTTGTAGTTACTCCTACCACTTTTATTGTTGCACCAAGCAGGAAATGTTGCAAAACACTGACTTCCTACTGCCATCAGAAAAGACGAATGGCGGATTGGTACATTGGCACCAATATCCCCAATGACCGTGGATGATTGTGTTACTGTCGACATTGGCCACTTCCAGGTATTCTGGGTAATCAATGGATGACAATTGTGATCTGCACATTAGTCCAGGAAACGTTTAATCAGGAACAGATCAAAACATGGATAACCTTACTGAAAGTACAAGCTGATACAGAAACAACTAAAGTTCCAACTTCCAGTAGCTGCACATGACGGCACGCCAACCTTAAGTAACTGCCCTCCCCTTGTTCCCATCTGATCCAGATACGATGGCTTCATTCACCTCGCCAGCGGACCGGCAGCCCATTTTAAAGCCCATTTTCAATTTCTGCAATCTCCTCGTCAATTCTGTTCATCTTCTGAGGAAAAAAGTTAGTCTTTTATCTGTTTTAGCTCAGGTTACAGCACCAACATAATTTAGTCAGCGTTGTACATTTCGTGGTATTTCACTTACTTGTTGCAGTTGTAGGAGCAACAAATAGTCAGTAATGACACGTGGCCATGCAATGGATCAATGTGTGGCATCATCGAATGTGCAGTTCATTGTCAGCGACTCTACAATGTCCACTGCATTCAGTGTCACCCAACTCCGTCGACATGTTTCATTTGATCTGGTGTTTCGAGTGTTAAGGAGGCTGTAATGCAGCGAGAGCAGAGCTGCAGAACGTGCTGGAAGATAGCGGCCATGTTGTTTTGTCCCGGCGCAGTTATGACAGACAGGAACGTTATTGTTTCCTTCGATAAACCGTTTGCAGTTTGAAGACAATTCCTCAGCCTTCTTTCTGCTGCAGTACCGATGCAGCAGACCATCAGAAAACAAATCGCTGCGTGGAAAGAAGAACTTGTTGCAGCGAACGGATGTGATGACGAATCAGAGGAGAGCGTGTTGTTTGGCTCGATGGATGGAAAGTTTAAAAAAAATGAAATTAAAAATGAAGCGTGAAGAGCAGGGCTGTGTGACACAGAATTTAGATTTTAGTCTTTGTATCACCTCGATGCTAAACATTTAGCTTATGTAGTTCTTCCTACTCTCAGATTTAAACAACACACAATTGTCAACATTAGAAATAAAAATAAAAAACTCGGAACAAACTGAAAATAACTTGATTTTATTGAGCAAGCGCATGGAAATCATTATTTCTGCTTAATTAATTCGGAAAATAATGATTATTAATTAGAAATAACACAAAACAAAATGAAAGCTAGTGTTGCTTCATTTGTCATGAATATATAAAGAAGCAGCCGCCTACAAATTCACATGTTGTAAAGATGGAGCTGTTTATGTGGCGTTTGCATGTTTTTCCTTCCTGCACATGCTCTGCTATAAAAAAAATGCAGAAATCCACTCTGTACTCTCACTTCCATGTAATTTTGCTGTTTGACAATGACAATAATAAAAAAACTGCTCTCTGTTTAACAACCTGCAACACACAGGTTTTTCGTTCCATTCATCCGTTTCCAGATCCTTTCAGGGATTTGAAGCGGCGTTGCGTCGCCGCGTTCTGTCCCCGAGCGCTCAACCAGTCAACCAGGACTGACAAGGCGTTCTTATTGTTAGAGCAAGAAAACCAAGAATGGTTCTTGGAAAACAAAGACACGAGTGTGCGGCGCCAAAGGGGAGGGGGTGGGGCCTTGCAGAGGGAGTTTGACTCTATAGATGGACGGCCAAACGAAATAAGACATAACGTCAGTAACAATCTCTATTTAGCACGCAGTTACTTCACTCATGAACCGAACACTGCCTGAAAGTGACGAAGCTCAGCGAGGGTTTTAAAAGTTCAGAATGAGGCTTTTTTTTTTTTTTCTTCAGTTTTAACTAATTTCTAACCAGTGATTGACGACGTACATGAACCATATAATGTTTTCTTTCGGCCCTCGTGTGTTTTTTTTTTTTGCCTCAATTATCGTCCGTATCGCCGATTCAGCCCCAGACACTTACGAGCTGCCGGTCGGCGGCTGGCCGACTTTCCCCCGGTCACAGCGAACAAACGAACGGCCCTCCGCTCTCTAATTGCTCGCTGGGCTGAGACGCACGCTAATACTCTGGGATTGGCATTGAGCTCACGCTCTGTTTATAGCTCCTCGCCGTACAGCGCATATTGTGCTGTCATCGTGGTCCGTCCACACACCCTCGCTAATAACTTATAGAGGCGCCAACGTGCACCAGCCAGAGGCTGCAGAGAAAATACATTTTTCTCTGTCAGATCTGTGCTGGATAAAGCCAATTTGTGCAGCTTCATAAGTGGTGTTTATGGCATAGCAAGGCCATTGGAAAGGTCCACTGCTTCTAACGTATTTCTAACAAAGCGGCTTTTATTGATTGTTGGACTGAGTGGACACCGGTGCGCTCGGTACGTGAATAAATATCCCCCTAAAGAATATTTTTACATAAACGAGAAGATGAATGAACCTGATGGCAAACAAAAGAAGTCAATGATTAGGAAAGAACTGAAGAAATGGAGCCAACATGGAGGCTACATAACGAGGTTTGTCATTGAATCTCTCGTTGTGTTTACTCTTGTGTGTATCACGAGCAGCGCGTTTGATTGCTCCCACGACTCGTGTGTGTGTAAATGTTTGTAACTGCTTCACCCAGTCTCGCTCGTTTCATGTGATTCCCCCCTCCCCCCTCCAATGGCTTCCTACATGGTAGATGTGTCAATTATGGTCAGTCGTGGGCAGCCGTGGCTCGGTCGGTAAAGCGGGTTGGCTTCCAATTGCAAGGTTATGGGTTTGATCCCCCACCTCGCCCGGTATAAGTGTTGAAGCCTCCCCAAGCAAGATGCTGAAGTTACTCCTAACGTTTGTGACCGCTCTACGACTGTGCCATGAACGTCACTACCAAGCTGCTGTAGCATTTTATAGTGTTTTGCATTAACGTATCCTTCATCACTCCACCAGGTCAATTTCCTTATGATTGGTGATTATACTACCTTGTATATACGTCTTTTTCCATTTATTTCTTGCGTTCCGTGTTGATATTACCTGGAAAGCGCTGAATCAGCCAGCTGAAGTATAAAGTGTTATAACGAAAAGTTATAATGACGTCTGAAACAAGCTTATCAATCGCTATCAAATCGTTACTTCCTGGTTTCTTGGGCTCTGAACTGTCTCACCCTCAAGTGTTGTCTGAGTCTATCATCATTTAAGTGAAATTCTTAAAGACGCAGTGCAGTTTTCTTCAATGACAATGACGTAACACTCACTAAAATCAGAAACTGACTTTTATGGTCGAAGGCAAAAAGGCATCAAGAATGCTTCACATCGCACACTAAAGTACAAAAAGAGCTATGTGAACGCAGTTTCTCAAGCATTTTCCTACGTAGCTACGTATTTCCCTTAGGTCACTAACCCATCGAGGACCGTCTGCTCTGATAGCGCCGTTTGTATTTTATTTTTCACTCTATGCTTATTATATCTTGCTTGAAAGCTTGTTTCTCTACAAAATGAATTTTATGTTAATTTTATGATGAAAATATCATAAAACCCTGAAGTAATAAGCAATGATACTGTGTAAAACACATCAGTATTCTATAATTTCCTACCCTTTGTCAGTTTCTCTAGGTCCAACACAACTCCAATTGTGCTCATTCCATTCATAATATTTCGCCAAATGAGAACCTATTTTCCATCTAGTACTCTAGCTTTTGGCATTCAGGTATGTCGAATCAAAATAGCTAACCTGCTAACATAACCAATTTTCAAAGTAAAGTTTATAAAAAAAGGATAAAGCCAAGCATAACTTAGTATTTTTTTGTATGCTCCCTCACAGATCTATCAGTGCTGCAGAGTTGCAATCGTCACCATTAATATTGTCGATGATTCAAGAGACTTTCAGCCAAGCGCTTAAAATTGTCTCAAGATCAACACCGCTTCAAATATAGAACTTTTGTTGCTGTGTCAGCACGTTTTGAGGGACACTTTGAAAAATCACGGTCGCGTCTGAAGGCTAATTACATTTTGGAGCCTCGGATTGGAAAAGTCTGAGCACGTCTGTCTGAGAGCACATCTGACACGGAGAATTAAGACTGCGTGAAGGTATGGCTCTCGACAACGTGTTGAAAACCAGATTCAGGACGCATGAAAAATCGGCTTTCTACTTGTTTTTATAGCTGCCAAATGCTCTCTACGTGTGACAGTGCTGCTCAGTTTGCTCTCTGGCTCTGGGCGGGGAGCGAACCGGGAAGAAAACTGCAAAAATGTGGATTGTTCAAGACAATATGATGAAAGAAGCTTGAAAGTATGGTCAGATTATGGTTTATTCGATTTCAAGTAAAAATGGAAATGCTAGTTTGTAGCTCGTCGCTCCAGTCTGCTGGTTTGCACACAAAGCTAAAATTCACAGCGTCGCCATTATGACTGGAAAATAAACACTAACGTCGAGTTTCATGCGGTTTTGTGACCAATCCATTTATGCCCCCTAGTGTTATGGCAGTGAACTGCACATTCAACCTCCACTCAGAACTTTGCCTGATGTGTCCTGTCAACGCAGAAGTATACCGAGACCTATCTTATTTCGTGAAGTAGCTGTCCTTAACGTGGTGCATGTTGGGATCAACAGCTCGACTCGGCCCTCTTGCAGTTGCCAGATTTAGTTAAATTCGGACTCGCGGTGTGAAACTCTCTCCGTTCTCCGTCCGTTCTCACAAACCTGACATTGGAAACACATGTTCCAGACTGAGGCCTCCTGAGCAACTGTGGCTCCACGGGGCCGAGCTCAGAGGAACTGGGCTCCGTGTTTGAATTTTCTCCAAACAGACCGGCAGATATCAAACATGTACGTATGGGGTTTCACGCACGGTTATACGTCCTATTTTCAGTTGTTCCTTCGACCATATGAGCCTTCGCACCTTTTCGTGGACAACACACGAGCTGGCCTATCGCTGTGAGAATCAGTCAGACGGGGAATCCTACAGGCGGAGAGTGGAAGAGAAGAACAGACAGGAAGGTCATCCTGGTGAGGAATAGAAACGTATTCTCTATTTCCCCCCACAAACAAACCAGGACAGAATGTTCTTGGCGGGTTTCCAGCAGTTGAATGAAGAGACGGTCTCTAGTGTTCTCTCTCTCTCTCTCTCTCTCTCTCTCTCTCTCTCTCTCTCTCTCTCTCTCTCTCTCTCTCTGTCTGCGTCTGACTCTCTCGCCCGTCACTCCCATCGTCCTCCTCCCCCGGAGCTGAGAGATGAATGGTTGACAGAGGAATGGAGGAAATATCCAGCAGCCAGATTCCTCAGCTCTCGTAATGCCATTCACACGAGTGTGAGTGTGTCACTGTGGCATGGGCCGTGTGACCTTCTATATTGTATAACGTAACGTAACCGTGTGTGTGGCGGTGGGCTCTAGACGCGCTGCACGTTTCCCCTCAGATAAGTCTTACTTCACACGGGCGGAATGCACGATTCAACACACGCACACACATTTAATGTACAGAGTAATTCACTCCACGAGTCGAGTCTGCCAGATCTTATATAACCCGCCGAGGCTGTATCGGAGTGAAGAGGTGCACAGCTGGAAGGAAACGCTCGCACAGATAGGAGCGCTCTGCAAAGGCCCAGATAAGATTAGCAGCTTTGATTCTCTCCATTCATCTCGAGCGCTGAAATGTGGCGGAGCGGGGACTGTTCTGCGTTTCTTTTCTTCTTTTTTTTCTGCAGAAGCGGCAGGTTGAAGCGTAGAGAAAGAAAAACAACCGATGTGTGTGGAGTGTACCTCCGGGGGTTTCTGACATGAACTCAGAGGGGCTGGGGGGGCGTGAGGTTAAGTTGTACATGAGACAAACCCCTCTCACCTCAGGTTGCACTCTCTCTCTCTCTCTCTCTCTCTCTCTCTCTCTCTCTCTTTCCTGTGCTCTTCCAAGTCTTTTTCTGTTTATTTGTGCAGCTCATTCGCTAATGAGTCTGATGTTTTGTCTCCTGATTGGCTGCAATAAGGAGGTCCTGCAGGTCAACGCTGCAGATCCTTATCCCTCCCCACCGTGTGTGTGTGTGTGTGTGTGTGTGTGTGTGTGTGTGTGTGTGTGTGTGTGTGTGTGTGTGTGTGTGTGTGTGTGTGTGTGTGTGTGTGTGTGTGTGTGTGTGTGAACTGAGTACATATGGGTTCACGATTATGCATTATATACTGGGACGCTGGACTAGGCAAACACATCATAGATGTGGACACACACACACACACACACACACACACACACACACACACACACACACACACACACACACACACACACTGATTGATGACCCAGTTAATGTGGTTGTGTGAAATAGAGGAGACTCAGGCAGGTCATTGCCTTCTGACACCCATCTATCAACACCTCTCACTGGGGAACTGTTCAAGCTGCGAAGTTGAACACACACTGTACTGTTAATGCGTGTGTGTGTGTGTGTGTGTGTGTGTGTGTGTGTGTGTGTGTGTGTGTGTGTGTGTGTGTGTGTGTGTGTGTGTGTGTGTGTGTGCGTGTGCACGAGTCAGGAGTGACTGCTGGTGAGACCTAAGGCTGCTTAAACTTAAAGGAAGAGTTCAGGTCAGACGAGTCATTTTCATTGTTGAAGTGCGAGTTAATGTCTTAGAAATAATTCAACATGACATTTTGATTGACAGTTTGTGCTGCTTTGAACTTAAAGTGGTATATAACATTTTGTGGAACCAATAATCCTCGGTGTCCAACTCACTCATATAATAAAATACAAACATCCCACGGGTAGTTTTGTCTGTTTGACCCAGCAAAAGGTTCAAAATCATTACAGTGTTGGAGAGATTCTGCTTGAGAAGTTCTCTGTTTGTGTTTTTCACAGCGCAATATGACGTGTGTCCCCTGTGGGGGAAACTGCAGGCCATAACACGATCAGTGCATCGATCATAACCTCAGTTTCAATCTTACTGTCAAGTTCTGATATAGAGATAAGTGTCGTTGGTGTTGCGTCACTTTAGTGCTTTGTCTTTATATGGAACGTTTTGGAAAAAGTTGAAAGAAAAGATTCATAAATATGATAAGTTGTATTGGTCGGTGAAGGTGGTGAATCCCTGTTACGAACAACAGTGAACCCATACGTTACAAACTCTGCGCCCTAAAAAGGCGGCAAGTTTGTGACGTAAAAGCCCCAATAAATAAACATTAACAACCATAAACAGATGTGAAATAACCACAAGGAGGAACAAATGTTCAGACAGACGCAATCAGAGAAAAATACACATGAAAACCTGCAGATGTGTAAAAAAAATCCCAAAACAAAACAAAGAAAAGTGATGCAAAATAAGCAGAAAAAGAGAAAACTATCATACAGTGCTAGAAACAATGGCAACAAGGAGCAAAACTTCAATAGAGATGCAGTGTAACAAAATATTTAATCTCTTTAGAACGCATTAATACGTCTGATTGACGACCTTCAGCTGATGAAGCAGCAGGTTGGGACTGACTGTGACTCCAGCTGTGGTCCACATCTGCCCCTGGAGAAGCAATGAACGAACACAACTCTGTCAACACGCTGCAAATGTTGTGTAAAGGTACACTTGACATAATAATAGTTACCCGACACCTGAAAAAAATGTGATACACTCGACTCCCTGAGTGCACGGTGACATCACTATCAAAAGATTTTATTGCGCGGTCAGTCTCAGAGGCGTCCGAAGAGAGGAAGAGTCATTCCAGACCTTCGGATGAAGGGAAGCTGATTCAACCACACAGACTGCCTTGATATGGACTTCAGTATCTCGGAGGAGCTTTTGGGATCTGGTGTGGACGTGAAACCTGAGAAATGTATTCAGGTTTCAGGGACTCTGCAAACGGACGTGTACATTTACAGTAAATACTGAAGATGATCCATTTGTTACCGAGACAAAAATCCAACTTTATAATCTGGAGCTTAAACGAGCTCCGTGCTCGCTCCAGAGGCGGTGTATTTCCCAAATGTAAAGTTTTACACACCCGGGATGAGTAGAAAGTACCTTTCAGTTAACCGCGCAGCCACTGCTCCGTATCACACTCACGGGTTTTGCAGCTTGTAACGATGTGCGACGCTGCAAAGCCGAGCTCCCTGTATTGTCTTCATGAGAATGCAAAAAAAAAAAAAAAAGAGTTTTTGTTCACATGTTGAGAATGAAGAGCTTCAGATTGAGCTCAGAGGACCATCGTTGGGAAGCAGAGGGAGGGTGGATGGAATCCGGTCTCTTCTTTTGCTTTGTTGGAGTTATTTACCCGTGGAATTACAAAATAAAACAAAACAACAACTATCGATGAAGTCGTGTGTGTGTAGGGGGGGATGCCGTGAGCATCGCCAGGGATTGATTAGACATGATCTTTCCATCGTCTACACATGACTCCCACAGCACTTGTTGTTCTCCTGCATTCAGGATGACCGAGCGAGTAAAGTCTGGGAAAACTGTCCGAGCCAAGGACGGCCGGGGACCTCGACGGCGATTAGCACCTCCACATCTGCTGGTTTCACTCAAGTGGAGATCTCCCCCACCCCGGCGCTAATACCTGTTAGATAACTTCATGCACAAAAAGACAAGAGAGAGTCAGAGAGAGGGGGAGGAGGAAGAGGAAGGAGGAGGAGGGGAGGGTGTGCTGACACTAGGGGGCAGTCTAATACAAAGCATGGGGACGGTGCAGGCCGCCTCGCTCTGGTTCATAAGGATCAGAACTTTTTAAACCCTCCCCAGGAAACAACAGCACCGGCCAGATCCTAATAGCAGCTCCTCTTTTTGTTTATTCAGATGATCATCAGCTTGTAATGGCCCAATTTTTCAACCAGCTTTAAACACGCTGTGTTGTTTTTTTTTCTTCTTCTCTTTTCTTTTTTTCTCTCTCTCCTTCTTTCTGTCTGTAGTGTTTCTGTTAGGAGCTCATTAAGCACATTGGAGAGAAGCCGGCCAGCTGAAGGGCCACAGAGGAGCGTTTCCCCCAGTTAGACACACACACACACACACACACACACACACACACACACACACACACACACACACACAAAAGGGCAGAGAATAGACGGCTTTATTCCACCCCTCGGCCTCCCCTGTTCTCTGTTCAATAATCTTCACCCGGCTTCTCTTCACGGTTACATAAACAGCATCTGAGATAGCCAGCCACATCCTCCACATTAGATTCCATTGAATCTGCACATAATGGCTGCGGTGCGGCCATAACTGCATGAGGGTGGAGGTCTCTGTCTCTGTCTCTCTCTCTTTCTCTTTCTCTTTCTCCCCCTGTTCCTTCTTCCCTCTAGGTTGGTGGGACCCAGCGGCGGTGCCGCACTAAAGCGTCTGTTTAGCAGGGAAGCCAGCGTCTCCTTCATGTGGCTTCGGAGGAATGAGGGCCGCCGCCGCAGCAGAAGGAGCTGCTTCAGCGGGCTGTAATATGAGTCAGAAAACAACACCGGGGCACCTCCAGCCCTGCTCCCTCGCTGCCAGTGTGTGTCTTAGTGGTGGGATGAACTCAAATGTGTAAATGCTTATAAGACTGGATGTATGCCACCGATCACTGATTTCTGAACAGGAAGTGGGTCGACATGTGCACGCAGCGTGGGTCTGAGATCATGCAACATGTTTGAAGGTAGATGCATTGGTGCTTTTGGAGGAATTGGTTTCGGAGATAAAAGTAGGACCCGATTGAGTCACTGGACAGTGTCGCCCCGTTAACGGATGAGCGGTCGGTTTCGGGTGAAGGTGTGTGTGTTTTCATGAATGGGGACATTCTGTTCCTTTAGCAGAATACGAACAGTGACTCAGGTAGGAGGACGCTGCGTGTTATTACATCACCGCACACACAGTAGAAAGAAGCATTAGCCTGATGGGGAACACTCCCACAGTTTTGCATTTAAAAGCTCCTTCTGGCGGTCTGATTATATTCTGTTGCAGACGTTTAACACGGGTAGCTAAATGACTCAGCAGAATGTTTCAGATATATGCTGCACATTACTGGAGCACATTGTGACTGCAGATTTTAACAAAAGAACTACCGAGGCCTTCCATTTTATGACTGTGTGTGTGTGTGTGTGTGTGTGTGTGTGTGTGTGTGTGTGTGTGTGTGTGTGTGTGTGTGTGTGTGTGTGTGTGTGTGTGTGTGTGTGTGTGTGTGTGTGTGTGTGTGTGTGTATGAACAGCAGCTAATAATCTAGCCAATGTTTAGCCGTTCAGTTGACCTCATTTCCTAGTTCTCCCTTTCATTATTCACAGACCATATTGTTTCTTCTTGGTAACTTGCAGAACACTGGTCAACTATGGGCGTCTCCACTTGGTTTGATCAATTTCGGTGTAGTTCTTCACATAGCCAACAAACAAAGATAATATTTTTACACTTGTGCCGTAACATGTACTTGTGTAATGTGTGACCAGGAAAGACGCCCTCCAGAGCAGAGTGAGCATCCATTTCTGACGTCACATTTTAAAGATTTAAAGGTCCCATCTTATACAGTTTTTCAGGTCCAACAACATTGTATTAAAAGTACATTTCTCCACATCCAGCCTTGCTCCTGAATTTCAGCCGGTCTAAAAGTCCCTCTATTGAGCTCTACTGAGAACAGGCAGTTTCTGTGTCTGTACCTTTAAATGCTACTCAGCTGTGTCTGTCCACTCTTCTCCTTGTCTTTTTTTTTTTTTTTTCGCTTGAAAAAATGGCACCTGCTCGTAGGTTTAGAGGACAGAGCTCATCTACCTGTGGGAGGGTCAAATTGAGTATCCACTTCCAGAGCGAGTGGTTGTTTCCCTGCATGATGTCATGAGGGGAAAACCTCTGATTCGCCTGTATGACACATTTGCTAAAAAAGTGAGGGAGATGACATACTTTCTTCACTTCTGGGGCCTCTTACACACACACACACACACACACACACACACACACACATTGCTTTTAGTAAACCATTATAAAGTGAATTTTGCGGTAAATTTTGAAAATGATGGAAACCACCAATGAAAGTACAAGACCTTCTTGTTTGGCCTGACAGGATTTAGAATAATGTAGTTTCACCTCAAACACTATGCTCGGCCCGTGTACTGTGCTACATCAAACACTCCCCCCATGTTTTGTTAAAGTCATTATTTTTGAAAGGAAGGGAATTTTGCAGTTATACACGAGGTCCCAAGAGGACATTTGGACCGTGGGCCCACCACACAAACTAAAACTGTGGGAACATGAGATAATTAATGACCTTCGAAAAGATCGAAACACACTGTTCTTTTCAGAATTCAACAAATAAATCTTTGAAATCCTCTTTGTTCAACTTCCTCAAATTTCAGATCTCTTTCGTGGAACTAAAAACATTTGAGAATGACCAGGAGGCTCAAATCAACAGTACAGAGGATGTAAGCGGTCCCAAATTAGTTGTTAGTCTTTCGTTTTGGCCATCACATCAAAACTATCCATTGCTAAATAGTGTTCTTGTTTCGCTATGAAATAAATTGAAACTGTATGAAGGTCAAATCTCCACTAGTTACCAATACATGAAGTGGAGTGTGTAATAAAATGCAGGTGTTTTGGTAAAAAGGGGCCAAACACTTTTTGCAGAGTGCATTTTGAGAGCCTTTTAAAGACATCAACAAAACATGGTACACTCGATTGTCCAAAAAAATTGTCTAATAACTTGAGAGGAACGCTCAGGGAGCGGTCCTGGATCCAGTAATTGCTAAGTGGAGCGCTGTAAAAATGTTACAGTGACCATATTGTACTGTAATAGTATTGGAACACGAGTTTTAGTACAGATCGGTGCCGTAGCGATTCAAACACCGCCGAGCTGATGTGTGGAGAAAAACCACAGCGTGCACTGCGGAGACATTGAGCTTTTTCTTCTGATATTGTATTTAGATGTAGCTTCTTCAGTAATGTCATCATTAATTTCTGAAGTTTGGACAAAGGTCATCTCCACAAGTAGAATCAGTTTCAGAAGTTCACAATGCTATAAAATGACTTTATCCCACGAGTAACGCTATGTATGTAAACTATCCTGCGTCCTGGCTTAAGGTAGAAAGAGGCTTAATACAAATACAAATATATCAAATGGTTCACCTGTTAAAATGTTAAAAACAAACTTTTTGTAATGTTTACATTTTTCACTCTGAACCATCTAAACAAGCAAGAAGAGACAAGACAAGACAAAAAAACATGACAGGCTAAAATAAAACTCGACAAATAACCATGACATCATCAATGGCAAGAAAACAATATGACAAGCTCTGACACATCACAACTCAAGGATCAAATGTTGATAACCGTTCTTTGTTTAGTGCCACTAATTAATCGACCATGCTTATTTTTAGACTGTGGAGGGAAGTTCCTGGAGAAACACACCAGGAAGACTCGCAATTTATTCAAAAAGACATCAGAACTGAACAATGTCTTTCCATTGTTACTGCGTCATAACAAGATATGCAAACCAACAAGTGACGCTAAAAGAGTTTCCCTAAAATATTTTGACCTCCATCGATTGTCTGTGGACGAGACCTCAAACTGTGATCACTGGAAGCGTTCTAATAAGGTCAATTGAAGGAGAGCATTCTCATGTTTTAGATTTCAGGTGTGTTTACTGACTTTCTGCCACATTTTGTGTTTTTCTATCGTCACATCAGACGTGGCATCAGCTCTGCAAGCAGGATGCTCTTGGTAACGAATGCACACACTAACCCGAATGCTCTTACGAGAGCCTAAAAGGCTGCAGGCTTACATTACGGCTTCTTACCGCCGTGTTTTGAAACCTTAGCCTCTGTTATCAGGCGGTAAAGTGAGCTTTTAAAGAGCTCGGAGAATCATTAATTTAACTGAGCATGCTCGACGGGGTTTGAAGAAAGAAGAGGGTGGCGTGCCGCCTGAATAGTGTGCCCCGATTTTAGAGACGTAACTGGAGGATGTTCGGGAAGCAAGAGGTGGAAAAACCCCCGACGCTCACCTGTCGCCTAAAACCTTTCAACTTAAAGAAATCACGGCTTTCTCTATCCACTGCTAGTCTGGCCGTCAAGGTGGGGTGTGTGTGTGTGTGTGTGTGTGTGTGTGTGTGTGTGTGTGTGTGTGTGTGTGTGTGTGTGTGTGTGTGTGTGTGTGTGTGTGTGTGTGTGTGTGTGTGTGTGTGTGTGTGTGTCTGTGTCTGTGTCTGTGTCTGTGTGTGAGACACAGATCAAACACACCTGGCTGAGGTCTGCTCCACCCACCTCTCCCACGACACATAATCACCACAATACAGAAGCAGCAGTGACTGTGTGTGTGTGTGTGTGTGTGTGTGTGTGTGTGTGTGTGTGTGTGTGTGTGTGTGTAGCTTTCAGCAACTGGTGTGAAGGAATCCAACTCCAGTGGCGGTGACCTCCAGCATTTCCTCCTCCTCGTCTCCTTCTCTTCCACTCTGTTCATCACGCCACCCAGAGACAGCTGCTGGAGGCAGAACGTTACGCTGAGCCTCCGTGTGTTTGAGAGCGGAGAGATGAAAAGAAGGCGAGAAGATAAAGGGGAGAAAGGGAAGGCTGCGAGCGAGGATTGGACACGGCGGCAGAAGCCACGGTGAACTCTCGCTGACACACCCCGGCGTGTTTCTGCAGCCCGTTCACAAAAAGGCATAAACTCGCATCTGGCTGGAGAAACATCCCTTCAACACATGTCCTCCAGATTTGCATCACTCAGATAATGTATGTGCGTGTCTGAGGAGGAGGAGGAGGAGGAGGAGGAGGAGGAGGAGGAGGAGAAAGAGGAGGACGGGGGGGCTTTTTGTCCTGAAAGACGATCCCTCTCATGCATCTGGGCGTCTGAACAATCTTTCACTTCCTGTGCATTGAGCAGTGCGGGTGGTGCGCTGCAGCTCAACCCCAGTGTTAGTCTTTATGGTGACTTCACCACAAACTGAGGGGGTCACTGAACCCACCACTTCAGAATTGCCTATTCATCAAAGAAAATTGCATTTCTTGGGAAACAGAGAGCAGGAAAAGGAAAAAAATAAATAAATGAAAACATACACGTTGGCTTTGTCTTTTGTAACATTCGATAACATTCCCCGCTGGCTGGAATCAAAGCGGCCACCTCCAAGAACCTTGGATATGAACTTGTTCGGTTCATCGCCTTTCATATGTGCTCCTGCGAAATGTATGCAGTGGGAATGGCGTCTTAAAGGGAAATTCCAGGTTTGTGCAACCCGGGTTTTATTTTTAGTTTATTGATTTGAACTCAGTTTCTCAGAGAAAATTCTCCAAAGTGTACATTACATTATTCCAAGTCATGAAATCTCATTTTATTTTGTGTCTCAATCAATCCCAATTTTGAAACGATGCCAGCAGATTATGCTTATGCTCCAAAACAACTGCATTAGGTTTAGATAACGATTAGGGATTTCATCACGAACAGAGAACTATTGTTGTAACATGATAAACTCATATGAACAAATATTTTTTTTTCTGTGTCCAGAACATCAATATGCACAACGTCATCCAGCTCAGACTCTTATCAATTAGATTTTTACATATATTGGCATTCAATAGACATTCTTTGTCATGCTGATGATGAAACGCTGTTCATGCTTGCGCTTCCAGCGTGAGGCACCAAAGTAACCTGATAAGGGTTTGGAGAAGGTTGTGGTGTGTTTTGGAACAGAAGACCATTGTCATCGGTTATGATAATGACATCAGGTTTCAAACCGTCAGTGAGCGGTAATCTTCTATAAAGGCTCGGTGAACTCCTCGTACCACCCTGCTCTCCGCCCCAGGTGGTTTCTCTGCCACTAAATGCCCCCCCCCCCTTGTCGCTCATGCCGTCCCGTACTTTTGCTTCGCCTTTGTTTAAACTCGACAATTTCAAATGAAATGCATCAGAAAACTCAACAATGGATAAAAACAAAGCTCAGCGTCATTAACAGGAGGCAGCGAGAGTTTAAGGCCCTGTTTACACGACAACGTTTCACGTGACAACACCTAATCCGCTCAATGAAAGGAGTGCGTTTACACTGCAGCAGCGGACACAGAGACCACGGTGTGGTTAGTATGCCGGGCCACTGGAGGGCGATGTTGCTTGATTTTGTAATGAAACTACACAGACGTGTGTGCAGAGAACAAAACACTATAAACATGAAGAAAATGGAGAGAACCTGACATCCGCATGGACTGATGACGCATCAGATGCTATCAGGGGTGAGTCTCAACTATTAAACTACTGCTATGGACCATAAAACTAGAATATGGACGGCGGGTCATTTCACTACGCCGCCGCCATGTTTGTTTACAACTGAATGAGCAGGAGGGAGGGGGAGAGGTGTGCATGCGCAGTAACAGGCTCTGTTGCCTCCATCAGTCTCTGCAGGAGGGATTTGTGCCGTGAAAGAATCTTTCCACCTTGGGAGCCGGATTAAAAACTTTGCGGATACAGTGCATCCACAAACTGGTGTCGTGTAAACCGACCCCCCCAAAAGTGAAGAAAGTTTTGCGGATACACTCGAATTCGTTGTCGTGTAAACGGGGACCTGAGCCAGGCAGGGATTGTGGTGTAGTGTTCTCCAGAGGACTAAACCAACTTCAAATGAAGAGAAGAAGGAAAATTTCCAATGAGGAAATTCTGAATAAGCGAATACATGTGCAAAACTCACTTGTAAGAAAGAGAGAGAGAGACGATCACCCAGCCTTTTGTCCAGGAGGAAGTTATGAATGTGAGTGTAGAAAGACAGCGTGCCTGTATATACTTTAATTCACTTTAATTTCAATTCTCTAGACCTCGAATGACCGCACGCAGGAGCTCCTGAGAAAAGATGTTATCGTTACAATCCTCATACCGTGCTCTGAATAAACACATTATTTCATATTTTGTCTTTGATTAAGTTGAATTTCTCAAGTAGCTGGGCTCAGTGAAGTCCATTTGCTTTTCTGTATACTGAAGCCTGTAATGTACTATGAAATGTGATTTCATGGAAGTTATGGAACTCATCAGAGTGTTACAGGAGATTAATGTTAATCTGGTAATGAAATAATAGGAATTACAATATGGAAGGTGATCTGTTATCAGGTAAAAACTGCGGGGGGGGGGGGGCAGAAACGATTGTATGACCTGAAAAATATGCAACTAATAGTAAAGTCAGCGAATACATGTCATGGAAGGACCAGATGAGAAAAGACAAGAACAGCAGCACCTCTGTTGTGTCCGAGTTGATTCCTGCCTTCTTTTCACAGCAGATGCATTTATAGAAATATGTTGTTTTTCACATTAATCTATTAACATAAACTCCTCCCTGTTTATTAGCAAGTTTACACTCGTGTTTATATCTGCAAACCGTTAATAGATCAGGCCTAAAGTGAGGCCCGAAGCAGAATGGTGAACATTCCTCTCACCATCACATCACATCAATGCTGATGTTTGAAGATTGTTTAAAATGGGCTTTGCAAGTTTATTACATTGTGTAGATAAATATATTTTTATTTAGGATGGGAAATGATTTTGCAGGAATGTTTTGTTTGTGTTGAGTCATCCTCAGCTCCATTGGAGGAGAACTTGACATGTGAGCCGATCACCGAGCTCAGCCTGATTAATCATCCAATCAGGAGCTCAACCTGATTAATCATCCAATCAGGAGCTCAGGGAATAAAAAGACATTGTCCAACTGTTTGGAAGAAGCTTCTTTTGTGTCTCTGCAGAGGCTGTGAGAAGAGGCCAGTGGTTGATTTGTAACTTTAGAGCTGCTGCTCAGCAAAACAAAGATATATATATTTTTTTAATGTTATCAATACTTGGAAATCCAGGATCTGATCATTTCACTCTGATCCACTCAGACTGCAACCTAACTGACGTGTAACAAAGGCCCTTTTATTCAATGTTTTCAAGTGAAAATAGAAAACCTGCGTTGCATTTCGGGTGTCTGTTTACATAATAATACTCAGGAGCCACTGAACATACCAGTTTTTAAAAAAAAAAAAAAAGGGTGGAATTTATTGAAAACACTCAGGGAAACGCTGCTACTGCGCTTCTACAGCACAGCCAGAGTTAATAGTTATACTCGTCATTCTTAAGCTTTTACAGTACTTTTCTCTATGTGCATGTAGAAGTGGTTTCATTACATAAACCAACAATGGCACCCACTAGTGGCCCAACATGAAAACTACACCGTTTTCAGCATTTCTGCCGTTTCAGTGTAAGCGGACTTTTCTGAAACCAAAATGCAGAAACGATGCGTCTTCACGTGAAATGTGTAAACGGGGCTTCAGTCTAAACATTTGGCTCCGTTGGAGTACGAGGACCGTCCTACCCATATGAAGTTGTTCAATATTTGTTCTCATAATGTACAACAAAAAAGGGAACTTTTAGATATAATATACGTTTTTGTGCCTGACCGTGACCGAAGGTGACTCACATCTGGATTTCATCTGGGTGGAAGAGAAAATAACGGATTGTTTCCAGATTTCAGTCACGCTGGTCAGTCTTATCATGACTGATAAACCAAAACTGTATTTGTTCTGTCGGAAGGGAACTTCACACACGTACGTATAGATATAAATCAGAGTGTGTGTGTATGTGTGTGTGTGTGTGTTTAATTGGCCCGGGTCCACGACGTGTCCGTATGTGTTCATGTCAATGAGTTTGCAGTTAGCTGCCGATTGTCTCTGTATTTGCAGAGTGTTAATCATTGTGTGAGTCAGTGTGTAGTTTGTTGCAGGACTCTGGATGTGGCTCCTTCATTAAAATGTTAACCAGGCCACGCAGACAATAGGCGCACTGTTACGTCCTGCTGGACTCTGCTTCTCTCTCTCTCTCTTTCTGTGCCCTCTTCATCTCTCTCTTTATCTTCTGAAACATCCACTCGGCTCCACTGGTGTTGAAACCGTCAGACCACAAATGCAGAACTCCCTTCTTTTTTTTTGGGATGGGGGGGGGGGGAATTTACCTTCCATCTCTTTGCTTTTTCAACCCATTGTGTTAGTTTCTGTTCTTCTGTGCTGTGGTTAGTGTGGCGGGCCTCTTTCCTTTTAACCTGCACACATTTCAACTCAGTGTGAACCGTGCGAGTCATAAATCTCAATCACCTTTATTTGTGTCGGTGCAAACTGACATCAATATGTGCACACGTACGACTTTACATACACTCTAAATGTTTGTGGAGCAAGCAGATAATGAAAAGAGCTCATTTCTGCCTGCTTTTTCTACAAAACTGAACTAATATTTTGATGTACATCAATGAAATCACTCTGCCGTTCCCCTGTCTGCTGCATTTTTTAAATTTACACGATGAAATGTCAATTCATGGCCGCCTAAAAAAAAGAAAAAAAAGAAAATTGCTGAGCAAGCACAAACTTGATAAGTGATTCCTACCTGCCCTTTCTGCGAATAATTGGAGAACCCACGTAATGCAAGTAATGACATAATTGTTTGATTAGTAGTTGTAAAGTGATTACAGGATTAAAAATAGGCCAATGTAGACCAATAAGCTACTTTGCTGAATTTATTTTAAAGTGTCTTCTAATGTATTTTATGTAGAGACTTTCACAGCCAGTGGGAAACCGGACATTTCAGGCCCACACCCATAAAGACTATGTTTTTCTTCTTTTCAAGAAGAGGGCGATGGTCTGATTGTGGCCGGCGAGGCCATTAACACCTCGATGACCGTCACAAAGCCGGTCTTCAAGAACTTCCAATTATTATATGGTTCTCATCTCAATGCTGCCCCCTCTGGCTACAGGTGGAACTGCTCCATTGGTCAATACCAATGTCGGGATGCAAATGAACTGAGCCACCGTCACGTTAAATTTCTGCTTACCAAGCTCTTTGAAAAATCATTTTTCAGTCTCATTTTGACATATCAAAGCTTAATAAGTTATGACCTGAATATTGAACGACACATTTTATACTCTTTAGCAAAATCGTAAAGTCTAGCCGACGTTAACGCAGTTTATTTCATAAATACAACTAAAGACTAAAACAACTAAAAAATTTTCCCGAATTATGAACCTGCTGATTTCTTTTTTCACTCCTGGTTGGTGGAGGCTTTTGTAAACATCCACAGTGTCGGTGGAGTCTGACCGTGAGAGAGTGTCCGTGTTTTCACCACAGGGCTTGTATCTTGTTCACCTGTCCCCGAGGATCAGCCCCGGAGCCGGGGCCCGGGTTGAGGGGGTAAAAAGGGGGGGGGAGGCTGGGGTAAGTCACAGTGAGGAGGGGGTGAATGAGGGCTTATGGTGCTCCCCAAGAGAACAGTGCTCTACATGTAATGGCGTAACAAGGATCAAAGCGCCCCTGACACCCGCGGGTCCCACGGGCCATGTAGCCCAGTACCCCGACACCCCCCCCCCCCCCCCCCCCCCGGCCCCGCCCAGTATTCTGAGCATCAAAGCAGCTATCGATCGCGCCTGACAAACAGGTGGGTAGATCTGTGTGTGTGTGTGTGTGTGTGTGTGTGTGTGTGTGTGTGTGTGTGTGTGTGTGTGTGTGTGTGTGTGTGTGTGTGTGTGTGTGTGTGTGTGTGTGTGTGTGTGTGTGTGTGTGTGTGTTTTTGACTCGTCTATCTTTCAGCACTGCAGCTGAGCGGCTATCTCCGAGCTGCTCCACAATAAGAATGAGGAGACACTTCCTCTTTCCTAACCAGTGTTTCCTCGCACAGAAAAGGCCCCTTTACTCGCCATTTAACCTCTGCCACTCACACGCACACACACACACACACACACACACACACACACACACACACACACACACACACACACACACACACACACACACACACACACACTCCGCATGTTCACAAGAAGTGCAGGTATACACAAGTGACATTACATAACACACACATCTGGGTGCCATAGACGAGTGCGAGGCGAAAGAGTGTGAAATAATAATGGCTTCTCTCTGGTAAAGTTGTTTCCTTGGTAGAAAAGACTTGTTGAGTCCTTGTAGCACCCAGAAAAATCACAAATAGAACATTTCGGTGAGCATGCAGAGGTATCTTGTTCTTTCTCTAATTCTTTTCTTGGAAAACAAGCAGGCAGACCACAGTCACAAGCCATCACTGTTTATTCGAGCTCAAGGTATTGATCATATAGTCTGCACACCGTATCATCTAAATGACCAGCAACAACATTGCCAGCTTCACCATGCCAGATTTATTGGATTTGTGGTTATTGATAATGCTGCTGATAGTTTTCCTCGCACTCAAACCAAACCGTACCTACCTAATATGCAAAGAAGATAATAATTGTGTAAGTGAAATGTGGGACTCTCTATATACTGAAATCCAGGCCATTTTTGCTCAATAACAGTAAATAAATAATGAAATAACTGGAAAGAGACACACAACCCAGTCACATATTGGTGTCACTTAAACTCGACACAAAGATGCTCGGGGACAACCTGAAGCCACAACACAGCCAGCCAGGGGGTAGAAAACCCTTTTGAAGGACCTGCTATTAACTGATTAACTGCGGATCCAACCCAAAAAACATAAAGCTTCCAGGAGGAGTTTCAGTTTTAAAAGATTGAAGTTTCTGAAACCAAGCACAGCAACACAATCGGAGCTGTGGTCCATGTGAATATGCACATATCATTTTTTTCCTCTCGAGTTTAACAGGAACTTTTGCTATGAATGAGATCTAGATTGAGTGTATCTAGAATTTCCCTTTAAAGTTTGGTCTATGTAGCAGGATTCCCTTGTTCTACTATAGAGCCCATGCGTTCTATGTTTGTGACACTGCATGGTGGTTCAGTGGTTAGTTTCCATAGCTCACAGCAGGAATGTAGTGGGTTTAAGACTGGATTAGGCTTCTATGCTGGGAGTTTTCATGTTCTCCCTGTGCATGTATTGATGATAGATGGATGGATGGATGGATGGATGGATGGATGGATGGATGGATGGATGGATGGTAATTTCCTTGAAAGTCTTGGGCGGATTCCAATCTACCAAGTCCGTTTGATAAATATCCCCATCAAGAGGCAAAGTGACCTTACTCAGTGTCTTCCAGGGTGATGGTTGGTGAAAAATGAAAGGAGGAGAAAAGAAAGAGGCTGAAACAAAACTTCCTGCGGAGGGAGCATATGCGCTGTCCCTCTGTCACATGGTTGTTTTCTCCTCGCTGTCTCAGACACACACACACACACACACACACACACACACACACACACACACACACACACACACACACACACACACTCAGACGCAGTCACCTACATTTCCACTTTGCGAGTTACAGCCTGAATTATGAGCCCCACCAATCACGGCACACATCTGTCACCGGCACACCAATCGCGCGTCTCCGGAGCACTCGTCGCCACGCAGGGCGGCCGGAGCAGACTCAAAGCGGTTATTTTCTGCACAGGCCTGTAGTTAAAGTCCATGGGAACGAGAGGTCGGCCATTTTGGCGCCCAGCAGACCCCCTTAGAACTGAATGGGATTGTAGGGTTTTAAAAAATGAAACTACCGTTTGAATTATACAATAGTTTGTTTGTTTTTTTTTTTTTTCCTTTTTCTTCTTTTTGAAAGCACAGCAATGAGACATTCATCGCAGCCTGTTTACATGGCAGCATTTGGTCCATAATCGCTGAGTGGCAAATACCCGATTTGACATGGGATCGCTCGAAATAGATAGTTGTGCAAACCTGCTATGGTGTGATTCAGCCACAAACTATGAGGCAGCTTTTCCATGCTGTAGGGAAAGCTGGAGATAATGGGCTGCATGAGGCTGAATTACAACAAAACTGGCAATTGCAATCATGTACAAGGACAATGGGCAATTACGTACTCTAAATGGTTTCTGTTGTGTTTTTACTCAAGCGTACAGCGAGTGTGGTTCTGGGAATTATTGACCTGCTTTTTAAAACACCCTGGAGCCGGGCTGGGAATCCAACTTGTGGTTGTTCTTTTTGAGGTCAAGTGAGGTCAAATCGGTCACAAAATGTACATTTTATCTGTTGTCAAATGTATATTTCACACTTCTGGAGGCAAACTACGACCCTGCATCTTCAGCATTAGAGTCTTCACTTGTTTGTTTTGAGAGTTAACTGAGACTTCAACTTGGTCCTGTTTTGATTATTCCGAGAATCAACTTTTAAAAGCAATTGACTAAGCCAAGATTTAATATTTGACTTGTTACACGTGTTTTATTGATGTGGAGATTTGACTCAAACTGAGTTCTTGATTTTGACTTGACTGATACCAAAAGTCTTCACTCTCATCAATCAAGTCACAGACTTGCGTTTCAGAAGTTTGATACTTGGACCAGTTTCCACGCTCAGGCCCCGTTTACACCAACGTTTAAAAGCACCTTGACTCGATCTCAATGGAAACAGAGGAAACTCCACTACTGCTTATGCACCACGACCGTAGTATAGAGTTCTTCTGCACATGCTCAGTAGATGAACAATTACAACAATGGTGGCCTCCGTTGTGTCATGACTCCCAGTCCATATTCTCCTGGCGCTGTGATCGCAGGACTCCGATGATCTTTGATGTCAACTCCATCGAAGCTTTAACTTCTGAGGTGAACTCTTCTTGTTTCCAGACTTGCCTTGCCATTGTTTTGATATTTGGCCGCTGACTGAAATGAGTTTTGATCGTCTCGATATTGAACTCGGAGTTTCCTTTCTGTAATCTAAGATGTGATGTTTGAATCTTTTCTAGACTTAACATAGACGTGCCTTGATCAGCCACGACTTGACGTGAATTGGACCTGGCTCGGTTGTATTGGCATTCGACACGCAGACAGTAAGGGCTCCTCCACGCAGCCGGAGCAGAGAATGTAAATGATCCTGATTGATGAGGACATTAGGGTTGCAGATTGCAGTGTGTTTTGCCAGTGCGCCACATTTACAATTTTGAATCGCGCTGCCCTGACCTTGCGCGCATGACGTAGGCGCTCAGGAATGAGTGTGCAGAGGTGAAGTTCCCCGTCTGACCTCAGCAGGGAGCGATGAGCCATCGCTCATCACGACTTACCTCACAGGCTCACAGCTCGCCCTCGGGGAAATTAGAGAGCATCCAGAAGACGCGTGTGTCATTTTGCCATCCAAGCGTGAGAGTGAGTGTGCGCTCCTTGCGAGTGTAGTGGTTTGCCTCTGTTTGCGCCAGTGTGCGCCTGCTGCTGGAAGGTGGTTAGTCTATTTGTGTGCGCATGCATGAGTGAAGTCTGTCTGCTTTGTGTGTGTGTGTGTGTGTGTGTGTGTGTGTGTGTGTGTGTGTGTGTGTGTGTGTGTGTGTGTGTGTGTGTGTGTGTGTGTGTGTGTGTGTGTGTGTGTGTGTGTGTGTGTGTGTGTGTTCACAGTCGTCCTTCTAATCACAGTTTTTATTTTTGTGTGATCACAGGCCTTTCGGAGCAAACCCAACCAAACAACTGAGTGACAGACACAGAACAACACTCCCCCCTCCCTCACCACACACACACACACACACACACACACACACACACACACACACACACACACACACACACACACACACACACACACACACCTTCTCTGTATGCTGCGTGCGTAAACAACACAAACCTTCACATTACGTTCGGAATTACTAAGTAACGTTAATTTTGCTGTCACAACTGGAAAAATGCCGAAGTTCCTTCTTTTTTTCGTCTCTTGCTGTCATTGTCATCCATCATTGCCTACATCGTTACATGTCATAACAAAAGAGATCCACACGTCAGCACTTACACATTCTCTGTTTTACCCTCCACAGTCGGTGCCTTGTGGGATCTGGCTGCGCCAAACAGGCAACCTTGGGCAGATGGGAAGGGCTGGGGGCGGGTGGGGGGGGGGGTGCTCTTACGCAGAGTCATCTTTACTGAGATTACTAACCTTTAAATAAGGCTAATTAGAGAGGTGTTGTGTCACTGCTGTTGAAAAGCGGTCTGCCGTGAGAGCCAATGACAGACCGGGATCGTCCTGGGTGTCTTGAGGACACGTTATGATAGGGATGTGGTGCGGTCCGGCATATGCCCTCCGCTGTCATGTGGCTCAGGTCAGGAAAACACTGTGTATGTGTGTGTGTGTGTGTGTGTGTGTGTGTGTGTGTGTGTGTGTGTGTGTGTGTGTGTGTGTGTGTGTGTGTGTGTGTGTGTGTGTGTGTGTGTGTGTGTGTGTGTGTATGTGTGGGTGGATGCTTTTGCGTGTGGTGCAGCTTTGTGTACAGAGCCAGAAAGAGTTTGTTTGTCCCTCGTTTCACTATCGGCGGTATCGGTGGACGAGGTACGATATGAAAATATGTGTAAATGAAGTGGGCACAGTTTCACATTGTCGGTGACGTGACCGACATCGTTCCTGCATTCAGATTACTTCATTTTGAATATTCATAGTACCGTTAACAAGCAAACGGCCTCGTTTTTCTTACAGATAATTGCTTGGTGTGAGAATGAAACTCGGGAGAACCATGAGTGAACGGACTGGATCCAGTCAGTTATTGTTCTGGTGTTTTGATGTTTGTTTTCTGTCCGTTCGGGTTTCATCCTCTTGCTAATGAGGATCATGTATAAAATATGTGAAAGGGAGACTGTTTATCCCCAACTGTACTATGTTTTAGTGGAATACTTCTTTTGGTTTTTGGAACTTTGAACAAAACACTTAATAATTAATTGTGCAGGATCAAACCCAATCTTTTTGCATCAGACACAAACTCTACACTCAACTTCAAAAAGCGTCGTAGAGCCTCTACCTGCGCTTATCATTCAGCTTTGGTCGGGAATGAGCTGATTGGAGTGTTTGCTGTTGAGGAGAGTCTTTTTCTGGGTCAGAGGTGAACTATTGGTAAATGGGGTCAAGTGAGTGGCAAGTGTTTTGATGTTTTAAAATGTCTGTTTAATGGTCTTTGATCAGGTTCGCTTTATCTCCTTGATGGGAATTAATTTTAGGCCAATGGTTTTACCTCCAAAGATCATACCTTATGGCTTTTAACTAATCCTGGAACTTTACTTGAAGCCCTGGAATGTACTTGTTGGTCACGTTAATCATTCCTTGTTGTGGAACAAAGACTACCACAAAGCACAATTCTAAAAGCCACGATATGTCTGTCTGCATATATTTTTCAGTTTTGCCATATGTCAAGTGAAAATAAATCTTTCTGATGCATGCATTGTTGCGTAAACGAGGCCTAAGGCGTCATCAGGCAGGCTGATTTTGGCAGCCAGCTGTATTTTACACACCCCCTACTCTAGACTATGGGACCCAAAGACTATTTATGTTGAGCATTGTTGTGTTAGATCGAGCTGGAGCTTTATTTAAATACCCATATTACTTGAGATATAGGTGTAAAGCTATGTTAAAGATTCCCCCTCCGCCATGTTGTCTCTGTGTTTTTGAAGACCGCCGTCACTTCCAGCAGTCAAGGTGGTGTTGACACACAGATAAGGCGAGCAGCAGAGGAGCAGAGGCGAGCAGTGATGGAATGCCCCGCTCGTGTTTTGCAGAGAACAGGGTGCGAGTGTGAGGTCAAGGGTGAGGTACTGGGAGTGTTTGCCATAGGGGAGGGTCTCCTCGGGGTCAAAGGGTAAACCATAGGGTAAAGGGAGTGAGTTTAGTCAGTATGAGGTGTTGTTTGATGTTTGAAGGCGTGTGTGTTTTAGGAGGTTTGGTCGGCTTGTGATTCCTCTTGTCAGTCATTTCAGAGCCAGATGTTTTGTTGTATCGGATAAGGAAGCTCTTTTCATGGAGAACAGGTCCCACCGATAATGGGAAATGAAATGTGGGACTCAAGCAGGAGTGGTTCCTGAGCTGGAAATACAAGGAGGAGAGCTTAATTATCTTAGGTTAAGACATATTTACGTTGCAAAGCGCAACTTTCAGTGGTGAGGAGATTGACAAGAAAAAAAAGGAGAAGAGGAGCAGAGCATGATGGAAAGCCCAGCTCGTGTTTTGCAGGGTGTTGGGTGTGAGTGTGAGGTCAGGGGTGAGGTGCTGGGAGTGTTTGCAGTTGGGGAGAGTCTTGGTTGGGTCAAAGGGTGACCCGAGGGCAAAGGGAGTGAGTCTTGTCAGTGCAGGGTGTTTTTGATGTGAGAAGATGTGTGTGTGTGCGTTGGGGGGTCGTTTGAATCTGTTCAGGTTTCCATCTTCTCCCCCGGAGGAACCAAAGTGTAAATTTACTTGATGGTTTTTACCCCCAGACGTCCCTCCTGTGGGTATTTTGTGATGTTTTCAGAACATCTTAACTGGTGCTTGAAGCAGGGAACGCCACTGATTGGTTAGACGTGGACAAGCTAAATCTTCTCTTGACGCGAAAACTCAAATCAATCTCTCAACCCCTCGTGAGGTTTCTTGGACCATTAAAACTTCAGAGACGTTAAAGGATCAATACATGCAGCGCTACCATGATCAACCAAGACAAGAATACCTGCAGTACTCTCACTCTAACTCAGGGTTCTATGTGATTTGCTTCTCCTTCTCATTGTCCTTCCATTAGAAGACTTTTGTCAACATTATTGACAAGATTCCACAGAACAGACATGCTTCCCCTCAAGATAACATAATGATCTATAAATACATACAACTGTAAGGTTTTCATTTAGAGTTGTACACAGTTGACTATACCAGTACATCCTAAAAAGGTGAGATTCAATATCCTTTTTTCCTATAAAATCTGGTGTCAGCATCATGTGGTTTCTAAAGAAACAGAAATCTCTCCTTGTGGACAAGTGAGGAACTGCAGCTCCAGCCAGATTAGGACCCCTGCATGTCTGATACCTCTGATGAAGAGCATCATGTGTAATGTGAAGAAGCATGACGCCATTGAAACTCTTGTATTGTTGAATAGAAACAAAAGAAGCAGTAAAGCGGGACGTTCTTATTAGAAATGTATTGAACGCTGTTTGTAACATGTACTTAAAATTATTGGTTCACTAATTCTCAAATGCTCTTTATACCAATATGTAGATAGTTTTTTAAAGATTTTTTCTGTGAATCTTCACCGTTCAAGGCGGGTCAAGATGAGAAAAGCCATAAATGACAGAATTGTGACATGATATTCTTGTTTTGTGGCAGAATCTCACATCATGGAATGAACCACCTCTGAGGACCTTGAGAGTCTATGTGCGGGCTCTTTTGGTGGTGCACTAAATTGCTTTGGCGTTTTTGGTCAATAGATGTTTTCATGAAGTTCAAGGGACTTTCCTGAGCGGATCTAGTCATCATGAAGCATTCCTCTCAAACTAAAAGGTTTCATCAGATGGTTATCTTAAATAGGAAGATTTGTTTTGTTGAACAAAAGCTTTGCCGAATCTCTCCAGATCCATGAAGACGTAATGAGGCCTGGACTTTGTTGTTGGTTTGCTTGTCAGCAGGGTTGCTCATCCTTCTGGTTTGGTTCATTGTCTGTGTTTGCTGGTTAATGTTCTGTTCCCTTGAAAAGACCCGTTTGACTCATCGTTGAATTTGTTTTTCGGGATTTTGGTGAAGTTGAGTTCACATACTCTGAGCACACTGAGTAAAGGTTACTCAATTGTTTACATGGGATTTCAAACGTGGCTGTTGCCAGTGGTCCAACATGTGTTCGACCGATCACTCTACCTTATGTAACCTCATTTCCACCTTGTGAGGGAAAGCAAGTGGGAAAGTACCTCGTCAGGAGACGGAATTACAGAGATTCTTCCAGAGTTATTGGACTATAAAGGTTCGGTTGTGTCTCCAGGAGCCCGTATGTGTCCAACTAAACTACTAAATTAGTGGAATGCTGTCTGAAATGACATTATATGAGATAATCTTAGAGGACAGCTAAGTAGTGTGTCTATTTCATTGTGTTTGTTGCTGTCGGTCAGTGAGATAACCACTGGCCTCCTGTCAGATCCCCCCCCCCCCCCCCCCCCCCCCCCCCGAGTGGCTGACCCGTCACTCCAGCCTGCGGACCCCGCCTACCCCCATCAACACCACCGACTGAGTGTTGAGTCGTCAGGCGGTCTGGATATTCTCTCTCTCTCTCTTCTCTCTCGCCCACACTTTAAAACCACACAATTTGAATTCTACTGATCTAAAGGTTTCATATATAGTCCCCCCCCCCCAATATTAAACCTGGAACTCTTTACTCAGCCATTCCTCAGATATCACATCTAAATCTGAATATAGATCAATTCCCGTTCCAATTCTTTATCCACTTCAGCTGTTGAATGTGTTTCTGATTAGATCCTCTTCCCTGGCAGGGCTGCTCTCTCTGAGTTACACACACACACACACACACACACACACACACACACACACACACACACACACACACACACACACACACACACACACACACACACACACACACACACACACACACACACACACACACACACACACACACACACACACACACACACACACACCTGGGAGATACCCAGCGGAGGCCTGGGCCATTCATCTCTACAGGAAGTGCTCCAGGAACCAGTGCCTACCTCAGTGGCACCTCAACACTTTGTTGTGAATCTAATCTCCGACGTGATAATCAGGGATCTTTAAACGTGGGTTTCCACCGTCGTATCTCGCCACGCTCGCCCTTCTCTCTTCTCTTTGCCTCGGCGTGTTTTTGATCAGATGCCGTCCTCTTCCTTGACGTCAGCTCGGCCGCTTCCCCGCGTGGCTGTTTATTATCACACAGATCCCAGTGAGATGAGAGTTCATACGGCTCCGATACAGAACAAATGAGACCCGAAGAGCGCCGCGGGCCTCGGGAAGGAAGCGTGGAGTTCAAGCGGCCCCCAGATACCTGCTGTCAAATGTTTTCGCGCTCACCTCCTACACAACAGACGCTCAGATGGTTCAAATTGAATTTGTACAATAAGATTTTACTTTTCGCTCTGATCTGGCTCATAATAGGACAGACAAAGGAATGAGATTACATAAAAACTAAGATGTTATTTTATGAAGCTCATCCTGTCACACGATTTCACTACTTTCAATATAGTCAATGTTTGGCTCATTCCTGCACTATGATAAACAATACCTGAAGGAGCTGATCTAAACTGGCATACAGGCTCAAAAAAACCAAGAAGATCAGGGAAATAAATTCAGGGTGATATTCAGGAGGCCCAGTCAGAGGAGTTGGAGGTCTCGGTGGTCACCTGGTGTCACACAGCGGCTCTTTAACCGTCTTATTTGCGTCTGTCTAATGTAAAGCCTACATGTGCCTTTAAGGGTACCAATCTAAAAATGTAAAATCCCATTTGTTGTTGATTTAGTGTTACTAATAGCGACCAAGCTTCATGCTACTCTTCCAAAGCGAAGGAGATGACTCAATAAACTGATGTAATCCACTTTACCTGGACCAGGAGGATTTTCATTCATTCCAGGAATACGGGCCAGATATAACCACCACTGTGTTAAATGACAAGAGCAGTGTGCCTGACACTTAAAGGTTCAAGGAAAACTTTTCAGGGAATACTTCTCGAGCCAAGTTTTTCTAGCGTTGCTGTGGCAGCGTTCACTTCTGCTTTGGCTCCTTCGGTCCAACAGCTCTTCAGGTTTTCTGTGTTCTCCTGCCATAAGTTACACTGATCGCATTCAGAGAAATATTACCACCAGACATGCAAGTAGACCATGAAATGACTTCGGCAGTGTTCATACTTGAAGCCCGACACCATTGTTAAACAAAAGAAGATTTGAAAACAGAAATGTTTGCTGTCAATTTTAACATGCTGTGACTGTTGAGAAGTAAATTCATACCTTTCATAGCAATGACGTTTGCAGATCTAAATACAACCCATTGCATGCTGGATTACTGAGGTGTTATTTTCAATATCTATAAAGTCAACATCAGCTTGTAAAATACTCAGAGGTATCTGAAGTCCATCACGACTATTTAGTGCTCTTCGCTTTGTGTCGTGTCCAGACTTCTATCAAGCTTCAATTAAATCCTATTGAAGTTTGAAAATGGACCAAGATGTGCTTTACAAACATTCTTATTTGGTGAACACAATTCTACAAATTGCAGCATTTTACTCTTTTGAGAACTAAAACATCTTAAATTGCAGCAATCATACCAAGGTTTGTTTCAATCTGACCTCAATATCTTACCTTATATTGTAGATAATGAAAGAAAAAAACTGAGTCAGTTTGGTGATATCTAAAAATAATCAAGTTGTTTAAATAGCTCTCATACTGAACGGCTCACTGAGGGGATTTTGACAAACACGTGTGCAGTGACACATGGACTCCACACACAGACTTTGCACTGTTATTTCTGTATCCTCATGCCATTGTTTTGATTTACTACCGGTGTTCTTGTGGTAACAAAATAGCTGAGAATCCTTCGCTGTCATTGAGATCTCTCATTCGAAAGGTTTGGTTTCCTACATCCTACAGCAACTGATTTATGATCCTGAACGATAATAACAAAATGAAAAAACCATCACGATTACAACCATGTCACTAAAACCCTAAGTAATTAGTTTCCTCTTGAGGATCTTGTGCATGTGCCGACCCTTGAATGATGGTGATGTGTGGTCGACTCATTACTCGACACATCGTCTGACGTTTGGGTCGTTGCTGATGCTGAAAATGGAATCGATTAATTTTAAATAGGTGCAAAATCCTGCCTCAAGGTGTCATGAGAAGTTTAGGGTGGGCCCTTATACTTCCTCAGCCATATTACTTACATCAACCAACCAGGAAAGCAGCCAGACAGTGTTGGGCAGACGTACTTTCTCGTGTGTCTGGATAACCCAAATTTTCTGGATAATAAAAATGATGGTAAGACACTGTGTTGTAAATAAAAACATGTATAGCACGTTGAACCAACGATGTCTTGTAACTTTTAAACTGGATGAAAATACCTTTGTGCATGTAACAATACAGTGTTCCTTGGTGTGTGTGTCACTTGCAGGCCACTAGGGGGCGTCTACAAATTTTGGGACTTTGTGTGCGCTAGGTTTTGTTTACATAAGTACAATCTACTGGAAACATCCACCATGGAAAATGAAATGCGATACTGAGTTTGAATGTGTCTGTGGAGAGAATAATTAAACATGTCAGAAAGTTACAGCAAATAAATGTTAAATTGGCGAAAGAATGTTCTGATAATCTGTCACAAAGTCAAAGTTGCGAGAAATAAATGAGGAACAGACTGAGAGGATTACAAGACCTAACACATAAAATATAATAATAAACTGTCAAAATAAAAGCTGTGGTGAGCCAGCAGGTAAACTATCTTTTACCAAGCAGAGCTATTTTGCCTCCTTTTGGGTGAAACACCAAATTTATGTCCATTCTTAAATCCACGCTTGTAAATCAGGCCTATAATTGGTATCGTGAAAATGTTGGCGATAACATCACACGGAGCTCAGGAGGTGGTGAAGGTCAAAAGACCCTGAATCAACTGATAAGAGCTGTTCACTTCAGTCGATTCATGCAAATCCAGCCAAGGAATGAGAACAAAAGCACATCCCACCATTTGACAACATTAAAGTACATGAAAGCTTGACTTTTCTGGGCGTGATAAAGTGTACAGAGTGCAGCTGCAGTGCCCTCTTCATCCCCGAGACAGACGAAGCTTTATTGAAACCACGTGGAGGCTTCCTCCAGCGAGATCTCCAGATCAACTAACAAGGTGTATTTAGAAGTTTCTCTGTCTGCTCTGTGTACTGTAAGCCCAGCGCTCGACCTTGCTGTTGTCAGCTGTTACATTATGCAAACCATAGCTGATCTGATCACATAGCGGAAAGTTCAACCACAGCTTTGACTAAACGAATGAGCATGATGTCGCTACAACAACCCAGATGCACAGACAGGCCGCCTGCATGTTTATCTCTGCACACCCCTGCGCTTCCCAGTCGCTAATACCAGGACCCTCACCCCGCTACAGGCCACGGTGAGGCAATCGGCCCCAGGGTTGCAGTGATTGATGACTTTTGCCAGGGCCAGGCTGCAACCACAGACACACACAAACACACATTACTCACCCCAAAGATAAGCAAATGGTCTGCGAGCTGCCAGTGGCTTTAAGTGCTCCACAAACACAGGTAACACTGGCCTCGCTTCAGGAGTTCATTGCTTTAACCACGAGCCGGCCACCTCTTTGAAACAAAAAAGAAAAAGAAATGGGCAATAAGCCACGGCTGCTGTCCTCTGCTGATCCGGTAGCACGAGGCCGGATCACAGAATCTGCTCTCAAATTCTGATTTCTTTCACTGAACCTTGCACGGCAGTGGATGAACTTGTGGCCTGTGCATGTGCAGGTTTGATGTAAACCGCCGATGCAGCAGAGTACAAAACCCTCGGTCTGGCAGCAGTCCGTTGATGCGGGCGTGATTAGCATATGACAGAGAAAAAAAACGTTTTGGTGCGACTGACAGAAAAACAAATCCTCCATGATGCAATGTGCCTGACAAGTTCTGTCACAAGACTGATCCTGTGGGGAGGAGAACAAGGATCGACGGAGACGAGGAGATGTTCCAGAAACAGAGAGAGAGCCAAGAAAAGGCTAAAAGTATATTTTAGAATGATTTTAGGAGAATTGTGGGTTTGTTTGTTTTTTTTAACAGCGAGAATAGAAACTTTCTATGTTGACCAACCATTTGCACAATGTATCTCAACTTCCATTCAACATTTCGTGGCAGAAAAGTTCTTGTTTGAGATTTCTCCTACTTCAGATGTCCCGACTCTGGGTCAACATTCAAATTAAATCAGACGCAACCTGTCAGCTAAAAACAAACTCGTCCAGCTGAAGGATGGTACTATTATTAAACTTACTAAAAAAAAATATCAAATGAAAAAGCTGATTCATTTCTAGAAATAAGTGCTGGGAATAATTATTATCAGTGAATAATGTGAGAAGATTATAGCCAGGTGTCTAACTGTTATTTCCTCTTTCCATTTTCTTTTTTGAATAAACTTCTCAATCCGACACCCTTCAACAAACTGTGGCCCTTATCAGGTTGACGTTCCGCACCCAGGACGCACCCCATCTCCATCTCCATCTCCATCTCCATCTCCATCTCCATGCTCGTTGTGCAGCAGGCACATGAAAGACACGTCGCTCATCAGGCCCCGCCTCCGTCCTCCACCCCCACCACCACCCCCCCCTCTCCTCTCCATCCATCACAATCAACGCCAGCTCTCGACCCAATTAGGCGCCCGGAACACTCAGGGCCACAACTTGATTGTTAACGCTGTGAAAACACAGAGAGGGTTGAGGGGGGGTGGGGGTTAGTGGGGGGAGGCACTGAGAGGTTTGGGGGGGGGGAACTTGGGGGGGGGGGGGGGGGGGGGGTCAGATAGCTGGTGGCCCCATTTCCTCTCTAATGGCCTCCAAACGAGGGAATATGAGGGAACGTTGCCCCGTAAAGCAGGTGACCTGGAGAGGAGGTGGGGGCCGCCACACCCACTGCTGAAACCACACACACACACACACACACACACACACACACACACACACACACACACACACACACACACACACACACACACACACACACACACGCACACGCACCTGCACACAACCTATTAACAGAGAGAAATGAATGGTCATGCAAGAGCGTGATTATACATGCATGGCGTGTCGAGAGCACACTCGGGGGGAAAGCCATAAACACAAATTATGAGGAAAAGTAACGCCAAGGAGAGGTTGTTCTTGAACATAATCACGTATGTAAGACACACACACCAAAGCCTAGAGTGTAATTTCCCAGCTATCCCATAACTCCCCCACAACACTAATCACTGAGTTTTCTTAACTCCAACACCGAGAAGTGCCACGGTGCGCTTGGCCGTCGCTTTCTCCCCTCCAGTGAAACGTCCAGTTAACAGCAGAGACGAAACACCTGGGTTGAGTTACACCATTCAGAAATCCATGTTTGTGAAGACCTTCTTGAGGTCACCTCTGGGTAGTTTCCATGATGGATTTCGAGTCGGGTTTGGATTCAACTCTGGACTTTCCAAAACTGAATTCTCCTGCATGTTAGTCAACCAGCTGGCCGCAACCAAGTTCAACTCTCAGACTGCTGCAGAATGTTCTGTAGACTTATTTAAAAGTGATGGATACACTGCAATTACTGGCAAGAACTCCAATAACAACCTGCTAATTGAAAGCAGCAATGCGTGGCATGGTGGGCGGGAGGTTTCACAAATACCTAATGCGATTGGATTTTTGTCTTCTTTTTACCCGTGTTTCTCAAACTTGACAGTCTGTTATTGGTCGAAGCATCACAGTGAAGCCAAACATCAGCCCGCACGTGGATCGATGTACGAAAAACAAGCGAGTTCAAAATGAATCTGGAGAGTTACGATGGTCTTTAATTGCAAATTGACTCAGACGTAGATTCAGGCGATCTTTGAGAGATCGAAAGCCTTGTGCTATTGTTGAGTACCACTGCTTTAAAGTGAGCCGCTTCTGTAGAATTGATAGCCATTGCACCCCCATACCACAAAACTGGTTTATTTAGATTTTTATTTGCTGTCTGGTTAATTAATCTGGTTAATTAATCCATCTACCATTACATTAATATTTATCTACTTATTTTGACTAAAAACCAGTGTGGTCTGATTCACCCAATCGGTGCAGCGCATGCATTAACCTTTGACCTTACCACTTCATGTTAACAAGAGCGCTTTTTTTCTTTCTTTCTTCCATTGACTGCGTAACGAGAGTTAACAGTAAAACACGGAGCGCTTTTATTCTTGTCCTAAAACGTCCACGTGTGTTGGAAGCGGGAGTGAACGCGAAGAAGACATAACATCTTGCGTATCGTGGAGCGTAATGATGTTTTATATCGCAGAGTTTAGACCGACTACACACAAAAACAATGACAATCAGTTTGGGCCTCTCCGGATTATCAGTAACTGTTGGTATGACAGCAAACTGAAAGAATACTAATATTACCCAACGACACAATGCTCATCAAACGCATCCATCCATCCATATATTGTAAAGGATTTACAGTTGTGTTCTTATATTGTGTGATAATGTGTTATTGGATTTTCTTTGACGTCGTCAAACACTTGATTGACAAGTCTGTCTCTTCATCCTCAATAGGTCACTCAGCCAAGATGAGATTTTCTCAATTCTGAACTGCTCAAACAGCCACATTAGTTTAGTGGAGAATCAATCTTACCTGATATAGAGTGTTTGTTTTTGTTTTTTCCAAATTATAATGTAATTCACACTGAAATGTTTCAGTGAAGTCACACTCCTGACATAAGGTGTAAAACAACATAAGAACTGAGATCGGCTTTGTACCAGAGATGTTCAGCGTCAGTGAAAAAAGGTTTTGCCAAACAAATGATTTTGGTCAAAATAAGTTATTTGCCATTAGTTTGGTAAAGTGGGAAATCTCAAACACAGGAGCTCCGTGTCGTTTCTCTTTGTACCTTTTCTCTGTCATGTTTTGAGGATTCTGATGAAACGGCTCGTCTGAGCTGTGACACGCCGCTCTCTGGTTTGCTCATTGACTGAGTCAAGGCCTGTTTTGAATGTTGTTGTTTTTTTTTGTTTTTTTTCCCCAACGTCCTCGCGCTATGTGCCAAGCGCTAAGCAAAACCTGCTGTTCTTACCATTTCTGGTAATATAATCTCACTTCATTTGGGTTAATAAGTGAAACCAACTGGGCTCTTTCTGTTTGTGTGCATGTGGGTGGGAGGGAGCTGGCATGTATGCATACAGTCAAAAAGAAAAAAGAAAATCTTTTACGTATATTCCACATTGTGTGTGTGTGTGTGTGTGTGTGTGTGTGTGTGTGTGTGTGTGTGTGTGTGTGTGTGTGTGTGTGTGTGTGTGTGTGTGTGTGTGTGTGTGTGTGTGTGTGTGTGTGTGTGTGTTGTTTATACATGTGGTTTGGAATATCTCAAAATAATCTTATCGGCGGGGATGTCAGGAAGATATCAGGTGTCACATGGTGGTCTGAAAGCGGTTTCTGGTAGAAACGTTGACCTGGATGTGTGTTTCTTATCCTTGCATGTGCGTGAGTACGTATGCATCCGCGGCTATTAAGCATTAAATGTCGGCCAGATGTTCTATTTTCAACAGAGCTGTCGAGGTGCAGCCACGGCGTCACGCCGAGGCCCGTGTTTGTCCCACGGCCGGATGTTTGGTGGCAGTGGTATCTGCTGGATTGTGTGTAACCTAATCCCGCTTCTCGCTGTCATCTCCCCTTCACAACCCCCCCCCCCCCCCCCCCCCCCCCCCCCCCCCCCAACTCGCTTTCTGGAGATGTTTCTTTTTTAAAGGGAGGGAGCTCTGGAAGTGATGGGGGGAGCGTATTGTTGAGAGAGGGGCATTGTGACGGATGAGAGAACCTGTTTGGTGGGATGGGAGATGGATGTGCGAGTGCAGATCCCCCCCCCCCCCCCCCCCCGCCCGCATCCGTGGACAGCCGTGTCTGACGGGGGTTGACAACAACAGAGAAGTTGTGGAATCGGGGTGTTTTTCCATATTTTCACGCTTTTAATGCAGAAACCAGTGTGTGTGTGTGTGTGTGTGTGTGCGTGTGTGTGTATGTGTGTGGTTGAGAGACAGCTTGCGTGTGATTCACTGGCGCTCTGGAGGAGGACGCCACTCGCAGTGTGTGATTGAGCTCACCATACCGGAGCGCACAATCAGACCAAATGTACAGGTCGATTTGGCTGCCTGCCATGCTTTCATGGGGAAATCCCTACACACACACACACACACACACACACACACACACACACACACACACACACACACACACACACACACACACACACACACACACACACACACACACACACACACACACACACACACACACACACAGGATGTACTGTGCTGCCCACATAGAGGAAGACTGACATGTCACGCTAAGGGGTTAAAGGGGGATAATGATTTGCTATTAGACCAAGAGGAGGGAGCACAAACAGAGTTCCTTGGGAAGGTCTTTTTTTTTTTTTTTCCACCCTGTGTGTGCGTGTATGTGTGTGTGCACGTGCGTGTGTGTGTGTGTCTTTGTGAATTCCTCCACATTCCTGGGGATCAGCGTTAGGAAGCTCGGTGTCCTGCCAGCTGTGAGGAGATTTAATACATCTGCCGTTTTCAGTTGAAGCACCTTTTTGCACAGAGGCGTCGACACTTCCTCTCGGATTTAACACCGTAATAACCTGTCATCGAGATTATTTTGACAAATATTTTGTAATTGTTATTCCCGCCTATCACTACGCTGTTCAACCACAATCAGTTTGTCCTTCTGATGCTGACATTCAAACACATTTTTATACAGATATTTTCTTAGTTATGCAGAATATTGTCTAAAGCAACACTCCCTTTACAGTATCTAGCTAAAGAAAAGGGAATTACCTTATATAATAGATGTGCTTTCAAATGTTAAATTTACAGTGTAGAATCTTAAATTTTACGATTTTGAAAATAATAATTATCCCTGTATTCCTATTGCTAAAGTTTAAGTGGCTTTAAAAAAGAGAGACACCATTACATAAGAGGTTAACAGTGTTTGGAGTTGTAGAGTTTGCATGTTCTCCCTGAGTGTGTGTGTGGGTTTCCTCCAGGTACTCCACTTTCCTCCCACAGTCCAAAAAACATGCGTGTGAGGTGAGCTGGTGATCCTGCATTGACCCAAGGTGTGAATGTGAGGCGGTGTTGGAGGCGGGTGGTTAACATGTACGAGTGATAAAGTTATCGGCTGAATGATGAAAGTGCTTTATTCTACAGTGAAGTCAAATATTGTATTTGAGTTCAAGTCTGTCAACATACTTCACTTCAGACATCCTTCAATCAAGGATTGAGTCTTGATCCTGAAGTGGTACCATCAATGTCTTTTTCAATTTTTTAATTTTTTTTTAAATCCCAGTGAATTCCTTCATAGCTAAGACCTCAACATGGAATCCCACCTCTGTGCATTGTGAAGAAAGATGATGCTTGATGTCTCTCTCACTCTAAGTGTGAATCTGTTGGTCCCAAGCAAGTAAACAAGTGAGATGTTGAGTAGTTATTGGTTGGGATTTGGGATAATTGAAGTGCAGCAATTTGTGGGTGAATTTAGGGCGATAAAACCTTCAGCGGGCCGATTTCCTCTGGTGGAGCGAGGCTGCAGCGGCCCTCCGACGGGGGGAAATCCACCCTATAAAATATGTGCGTGCGTCCCGACATGCTCGCACTGTTAAATCCAGATGTGCTTGCAGGACAAAACCCAGGACCCCAAACAAAGGTGCTACTTGGGACGGGAACGTGCATCAAGTTCAAAAAACAAAACAATAACCCCCCCCCCCAATTGTTAGGAATTATGACGCTTGAAGGTTTTTTCCAAACTGTAGGACTTCTGGTGAATGAAAGTTGAGTTGTTATGATGGAACAAATGTAAACGAGTGCCTTGTTCCCCGGAGACACTTTGGTTTCGGGCTCAGTTCGACATCTCGAGCTAAAAGCTGCAGAGTTATTGTTGGGACGAGACCGTTTTGGAAGCTTCTGCAGCATTCAAAGAAAGTTCTAAGAAATCCTCT